>NC_134406.1:107086986-107387309 GCF_038048845.1 Mixophyes fleayi
GTCTGTATAGAACACAGATATAGGTTTCAAACTTGTGTCTAATTTCTTAAAACAGGGACAACATTTACATTATCAGCATTCATTAGTTCATTCAGATACTGTTAAAAAAGGTATAGTTTGGCCAATTATTACCTATTTCAACATTTGCAATAAGGTCAATACAATAAGGTACCAGTGAAATAGTATTAGAAGTAATTGTGACAGTTTGTTTACTACTATATATTATACTACAATTTCTAACATATTTTTATCAAGATTTGTTTAAAATATTAAAGTGTTTGAACATTTATTTAAACCCTTGGAGAAAGCCTTGTATTCATGTGTAAGTTCTGTTTTTCAGAGATTAATCACATTTATTGAGGCTTTATCTGTTTTCGATCCTTTCCCCTGTATCTTGCTGCCGCTGTGATCTTTTCATCCTGCTGTCATGGATGGCTCCTTTGATGAATTTCTTTTCCCTGTAACATTGTTGCGTAGTGGTTTTCATTAGATTACCACTGAAAATGATCAAAGCAGTCTCCATGCCATAAATAAATTAAGGATCCAAGTAGAATTTCAACCACATGATTTTCTATTTTTAAAATAGATAATAATTGATTGTCCTTTTCTTCTCCATTTTCTTTTTATTTATATGCCATTGTATTGCAGGTATTATACTCAATATATATTATATTGATATTTCATGTTTTGTAAAAGGCATTGGCAGAGTGCTTTTGTATCTAGTTATTTAAATTGATATGTTCTTAGCAGCTGTTTTTAATCCCTACTTAAGGATGTTGTCTTATGCTATGAATACGCTTTACACCCAAAACATGTCAATATTGTTTTAGGAAACAATGTCCTGCTAATTTCTGTTTATAATCTGCTGGTTCACTGGTCTTTACGTGTCATTGGGGATTATTAAAATAATGATGGTTTACATTTACTATGTGTTACATCGTAGACTCTATGATTCAGTGCTGTTGAGCCTTGTTACTGTAATTTGTAAAATTGATCCTCATCCTGAAAGTAGTGTAGAACCTATTACCATTGTAGGGATATGGGGAGATGACCGGGGGGTCTGTAGCCACCAAACTCTATGTAATTGCGGTAGTTCCTGCCACTATTATTGCAGCTAAATAGGAGCTGAACTAAAGCTCAAGAGGAGCATGAGCAGGTCCCTTGCATGTTTAGAAGAGTAGAATGGGGCCATGAGATGATGAAAAGTATCACAGCCCCTTTCCAAATTGTGCTATGAGACCCGTGTGTTACGTGTACTAGTGGTAGGGCTGTTCACTGACCCCTGTGTTTTGGTTTTGGATATGTATTTTTCTTACAAATTGCTATGCTAAAATCACATATTTTTGTTCTTTTTTTGTCCCTACATTATTATTAACTTCAATAACACTAATTTTTAATCATTTTCAGTCAATTCTGAGCACCTCACAGGTCGCAATATAATTTTCATAGAGTTTTGGCCAAAGACTGCAGCGAACTGGCTGTATGCTGGAAGCGACAGAACAATGACACAAACACATGGCAGTTTATATCACATCTAGGAATCAGTGCTACACAGCAGTGTCAGTGTCAGGAGCCGTCCTACTTCTAGATGGTCGATTGCCCCCTTGCAATGCCCTTGTCCCATTGCATAACGACTGGATATCCTCCGCTCTTGATCCACACGCATGTGCACAGCATCGCATTCCATTATATAGCGACTAGACTTTCTTGGTTCTGATTCGCACGGATGCGTAGAGCATCGCATTCCGTCGCAATGCGACTAGACTTACTCTTTCTCTGCTTAGGGGTTGGGTACATTCTTAAACACCAAAAACCACAGCACCAATCAAGGAGACTTTCCTCTATTTAAAGATCACTCTGATGCCATTAGGGTGCCAGAGTATTTGATCTTTGGCCTTGCTCCAGCGTTTGTTCCTGTTTCCTGTATGCTCATTTGGATTCTGACCCCGGCTTGTTCCTGACTTCTCCTTTGACTCCTGATTCTGGTTAGAGTGATACCCTGGTTCTGACAAAGGCTTCCTGACTATTCTCCTGCCTCTGATTTCGGCTGTAGACAGTCTCACTGGTTTTGATCCAGTTCTGCTGACTATTCTTCATGTGTGCATTGCTGCATCCAAATTCTCCATCCTGTAATCTGCTGCACCATCAGTGCTGCCTCACTGATCACCTCTCCAGCTTATTGATACTGAGAGCCACGACCTGCACGCCTCTTGCCGCGGAGTCCATACTTCCTTCCGGGGGTCCCTCGTATAAAACGAGAGAAGTGTTAGAGTCCGTGCCTCAGTACTCAGTAGCGCCAACTGCTGGTAGGTGTCACCATCTTCATCCTCGTGGTTGTGACAGTCAGAAAAGAAAAGTGATGCAAGATGGAATTGTCCTTGGGCCCTCCCACTGACCCTTATGTTGCATCTGTACTGTGGCCATCCATGTTTGTGGCTGAAAAGCTTGGTTTGTTTGGGCCTCCCACAAAACAAGTTAACAGTGGACTTAAGGCAGCTAAGCTAATAGTGCTGTCAATGGCAAGTCCTGCACCAGTGGAAACATATCTTGCCAGTGATAAGAAGAAGGCCATTGTAATGCCTGGGCATAAGACCAAAAAATCCACCTCTTATGTATGGAATTATTTTTTCCAAAATCCTGACAACAGTTGTCTAGCCATTTGTAGCGTTTGTAAAGCCACAGTCAATAGAGGTAAAGACCTTAACCATCTAGAAACCTCATCCATGTTACGCTATTTGAAGCAAGTTCATGGCAAGTTCTTGGGAACATCAGAAACTTATGCTAAAAAAATAACAACAAGCAGTCCAGCATCAGCTAGCTTACTTCTTTCAGCTAGATCGTGGTACCTGCAATGTACACCGACAACACCTTCCTCATCAATATCCTTACTAGTGAATGTAGTTAGACCTGCATCCAAATTGCTAAGGCTAGATGACTCCTCCCCTATCCAGGATTCCTCAGAAGAATCTATGAGGGTTAGGCCCGCTGCTGCTGCTCCTGCTGCTGGGGGTGGATCTTCAACACAGAAGCAGACTAAGAAGAAGACTACTAACAGTTTACAACAATTGACTGTTAAACAATCCTTTGCAAGAGAAAGCAAATATGAAAGCTGTCACCCAGTTACAAAGCAGATCACAGGTGCCATGGCAACTATGCTAATATTACATCTGCATCCTATATCCACCATTTATGCAGCAGGTTTTAGACAGTTAATTGAGGTCCTGTGCTCCTGTTACCAAATTCTATCTCGACACCACTTTAGTAGACAAGCAAATCCGCATCAGGAGGTTACAAAAAACAAAATTAATGTGCTACAAAATGCCATTCTACTCACTGTACATTTAACCACAGATGTGGACAAGCAGAACTGGCCAAAGTAAAGATTATATGACTGTGACAGCCCACTCGGTTGGTGAATCGCCTTCAGCAGCAGGAACAGCAGCAGCATCTAACAAGCAACGCCAGATCATTCAGAGGCAGGCTACTCTGAGTATCACTGGATTCATTAAGAGGCATACTGCTTGAAACCTTTTCAAGAAACTAAGGGATACTATTGCAACATTGCTTATCCCGTTTGGACTCTCCTCAGGATATGTGAGTTGATTTCTGATAATGCTATCAATATTGTGAGAGCATGACAGTGGTATGAATTCCATCACCTTTCCTGTTTTGCTCACACAATCAAGTTGGTGGTACAGAGTTTTTAAAAAATGACAGTGAGATGCAGGAGATGCTGCCTGTGTCCCGAAATATTTCGGGACATTTTAGGCATTCTGGAACAGCATGGGGTAAATGTATGAAGCTCCGGGTTCTTCAACACCCGCGAGTTCGGCGTCTTCAGAGCTTAAATTTAAAGCGGCGCTGCCTTGTAAAGGTTTTCCTGTTTCTGTGTGAGCTAAGGCACAGAGCAATGTAACTGGAGACTTTTAAGAACATTGCTTCCCGTATTGTTTCTGTTTCAGCAATGGCACTGACACTGTAGACTGCCATAAACACTGCCACCCTTCCTGTTTCTGTGTGAGCTATGGCACAGAGCAATGTAACTGGAGACTTTTAAGAACACTGCCATCCCTATTGATCTGTTTCAGCAATGAAGCTGAGCAATGAAGCTGAGCAATGGCATTGACACTGTAGACTGCCAAGAACACTGCCACCCCTCCTCTTTCTGTTTCAGCTATGATGCTGGCCATCTGCTCTGGAGACTGCCAAGAACACTGCTACCTCTTCTGTCATGCTGGATCTTTGTGGAGGGCGATATCCAAAACTCATGAGATCCGATGACACAATGATGATGTTTTACCTTGTTTTCAGTGTCAAGGATGCGCAAAAGTACCGAGTTGGCTCGGCACTCGGATCATCGATGTTCGGGTGGGCTCGGATTTTGGAAAACCGAGCCCGTGCATCTCTAGATCCAACATTGCAGTTCAGAAGGCTCTGAGTATTCAAACATAGCGTGTCTTTGAAGTGCATGGTTACGTCTGGTACATATTTTGATCTTCACAAACTATATTTACTAGGTGCTGCCAAAGAAGTTTCACTTTAAAAAAACATTGAGCATAACTCAGGACCTGGACTGACTGTAATAGGACCTACATTTTATGTGACACGGAAGAGGAACTGCATTATATCATTGCTCACTAAAGAATGTATTCACAGGACTGTCAATCTATACAGTCGCAGCTAAAAGGTATACAGTAGGCAATGGTAACCTGTGGCCCTAACCAGATGTTGTGGATGCTGGGATTTGTAGTTCCACAACAGCCAGTGAGTTACAGATGAGTGATTATAAATCTGATCACTCACCATAAGCGCTGCTGCAGTAACTCTTAGGAAACCCTGACAGTCAATAATTAATTGCTCTTGTACGAATTAAGTAATAGGACATATCAAACTTTGAAGATTTTAGTAAACTATGAGGACTTTCAGGAGATCAGATATTTGATTAGTCACTTATTAACTCATTAGCCACTAGTCAAGGAACTAGTAAAGTTTGAGATACTCTGTGAGAATAGCAGTACTCTGTGCAGTGTAATATGTAATAAGCAATATAAGAGTGTGGACACAGCCTGAGTATATGTCAATGAGAAGGCGTGCTCCTGCTGCAAATTTCCAGGCTAGTATCGGCTATACACTATCACCTCCATTCCCCTACTCGGTATCACCCTATTTATGTCTTTCTGTTCCCTTTAGGATGTAAGCTCTCACAAACAGGGGCCTTTTTCTTCATATTCACCTTCTACTATTCCATCTCCCTCTGTATCTCTAGGCCTGCTTCACATTAGACATTGCCATCACTCTCACTCACTGTCCTATAAATAATCTCATCTACTATCTATCTTTTGTTTGCTCAGTATGTATCTGTATTTTGTTTCTCATATACTCTGTATGTATTATGTGATGTGTTATGTCATGTACAGCATAAATAAAAAATAATAGTAATTATATTAAAGTAGTAAAGTAGCTGTTCCCCTTCCATTCCCCCTTCCCATTCGCATGATTAATGATTTTGGCTATTCTCCAGCATAAGGAAGGGTTTTGTTCCTCTTAGGACTACACAAAAGATAAGATCACATTCACTTCATAGACTCAGGGGCAGGCCTTACAGGGTGTCAGGCTCCTACCCAAATCCCCAACTATACCCCATGCAGCCAGAAAACTGCACGATCATGCAGAGGTGATCTCTCCCTGTGACATGGAGATCCTTCTTCTATCACCCCCACTTCAGCACCAGGCTCTGCAGCATAACGGGCCCAGCATCCTCCCCATAGGACTCTGGACAAAGGCAAACAAGCCTCCACTCCCATCTACGAGGTCACAGCCAGCCTTTGAGATTTCCCTATCCTTCTCCTGGTGTCTGCTGCCTCAGTACCCAAACAGCACAATCATGTCTAGCAGTCATGTCACACTGACAGTGCTGTCCTTCCTCTGCCGGGGTTATACAGGATTTGATGAGTGTTTTCTCTCCTGTGGCACAGATGATGATGATGATGCTTCAGGCTCCTCCTGAATCACATAAGCACAAACATGTGGACCTTTCGAGTTCAAACATACAAAGACTATTGGGAGGAAGGGGGACAGTGCAGGCTCTTCAGCCAGGGAGGATTTGAACTCGGACGTATTTATCAGGACGGCAATTCAGAAAGGGCTCTGAGGATTCAATCAGAGTGTGTGGGAGAAGTCCATGATGTCATATCACTTACACATTTCATCTCCACAAATGATTTATACTGGGTGGTGCCAATGAAGTTCACTATAAACATTTTTGAAAGCCCTTGACTTGGGCATAGATTACCTGATCATCAGCTGTTATACACTGCGTTATCACAGCAAAAAGCTAAACTGATTTTGATGATGATGATGAAAAAATATGTCCAGAATGTAGATGCAAAAATTACACTTGCATATCTGCATTTGCTTCTTGAGATACATGTATGTAGAATCCAGCCTATAGATGTGACTGGAGCACTTGCCAGCTATTGTCATAAACCTATTTCTTGGGCCAAGCAGTTTGAATGTCATATTTTTTGCTGTGTAATAACAGTGTAAAAATTAATAAATCATTATAGAAAAAGTGTGCTGGATCCCCCCTAAAATCTTTAACCATCGCCTGTGCTAAACAGCCTGGGCTGGTTTCCTTCTAAGCAGAGGGTTAACCAAGTTGGGGTGGTAACCAGAATGAGGCTAAGAAAAGCTGGACAGGTCTTAATATGAAAGGGAAACCTGTAACGTCCAGTCCCTGTATCATAGTGGAAACCACTCCCTGCCTAGTCAGGTTTGGAGCCTTAATAGGGATGGCATACAAAAAATGATCGAGTGGGCCTCGCCTCCCAGAGACTACCAGATTGTGTTGAATAGTACTGGGGCTTATCTCAACCCCTATGGCTGATGGGCATCCAGGTAATTCACAAGATTGGGTCACTTGAGTGTTGGTTTAAGATGGGCAGAGCGGTGTGGGAAGACATTTGTGATTGACTAAAAGGGTATTGACTTTATCAAACTTAGAATACTTTCATTCAGTATCGCAACATTAAGTAAAGTAGTTAGCATTGTTCATATGTGTTTTTTGCCATATGTTAGATTATTCAAGAAGATTTTTTGTGGTTAAAAATGTGTTTTTTAATTTAAATGGACCTTTAGTTAATCGTTGTGTGTCCATATGTTTAATTTACTTTTTTTTTTAAACAGCTTGTCCCACAACCCGCACTTGTATTTCAACATGCCTCAGCATCCACGTACGACTGTTAAAACAGCAGTATACTCAGTGGACTGGATTAAAACATTTTAGTGTTGTTGATTATCTCTGTGTGCAATTAATTGGCTATTTATCATTATTCTGATCATTCTTTGCTTAATAATGGCATATATTAATGAATGTATTTTACTTTTATTCATTTTTTAATAAATTGCTTTTATGATTTGAATAATATTGAGTCAGTGAGTCTTATCGTGAAGTACTGGGATTTTTGTCTGTACTTCTATTTGTGCTATTTTCTCTTAGGGTCAATAGCTGCCAGTTCGTGCTTGAATTTGTATACTGCTACAATAGGTGAAGCCAATGGGTGGCATGGTTGCCACTCAACTCATCTAATCTTGTGAATTACCTCAATCCCCAGAGGCCAGATTGCATAAAAAGCATCCCAGTGCTATTCAGTATGGTGCTGGTGGTCTCTGGGAGAGTGGCTCATTCTTTGCCCCTTATAAAGACTACATCTCTGTGGTAACCAGCCTGGATGAGTCTGTCAGGTGCTAGACCAAGAGACCGACTGTCTCTTACTGGACCCAATGGCTGGCATGCTCTCTTCATCCACCTTCCCACTCCCAGCGCTGGCTTCTAGGTGCCACTTTGTTGCCACTGCCAACTCTATATAGTAGTTCACACGGGGCTTCCTTTGAAATTATGACCACCGAATACACCTCACACATCATGCTGCCAGAGTATAGACATTATACCTGTAGATCCAGCATTCTTTGTGAAGGTTCTTTGTGACTGATTGCTGGGCTCCAGACCGCTTTACTTGTTTTGTGACTGCTGATTTGGTACTTCTTTGGTTCAATTCCTGTTGCTGACATGCCTTGTCCTGATACTCCTTTATGATCTATGCTTTGGCACTCTGCATTCCGACCATGTACCAGATTCCTGGCTTGCTGACCAGTCTTCTTCTTGCTTGGCACCAACTTGTCACACCGGGGACAAGGCAAAGACCACAACGTGCGAACCCAACATCCTTTCTGGGTTTCCTGCTGAAACCTGGTGGATCATTAGGCTCCACATCTTTGTACCTGCCAGAGCCAAACCATGCTGTCAATAGGGAATACACTAAATTCCGTCACGGTCAATACTGAATATCGATGCGATACTTCCACGTTTACGGCCCAATAAAGCGTATTTTTACACCTCACAGATAGACTGACATTTTACTCTAAATGAGAACCTGGACTTCAGTTCAATAGGAGATGAGTTTTCTTTGATCAATATACACTATACATTATATGTTATAAAGACTGAGGACCAATGTTTGAATGATTATGCACACAACAAAAGTTGGTATGTACATTGGGGTCCAGTAAAGATTGGTATGTACCTTGGGGTTCCAAAAAGGCTATATATTTTATATTTTCTATTTTTCAATACTTTTATATTTTGGAAGGGTCAATCAGAGAAATCTATATTTAAAGAAGGCTGTTTGTCAGGGTCAGAACGCAGCAGCATACCCCAAAAAAACATTATATATTCTAATGTTTTATATTTATTATTCAATACTTGTCTATTTTCAAAGGGTCATTCAGTGAAATATATATTTAAAATAGAGAGTTTTTGTTAGAGGGCTTTTTCTGGGCATTGTTGACATTCAGTATGTAGAATGTCATCTGCCATGCCACCAACTGAAGCAAGCTCATTGGATAAATTGAATAACCAAAAAAATTAGTGTAAAGCGTAAGAGATAACAATGTTGAAATGCTACTCACGCACTAAATTTGAAACCTTATACAGGCATTATGGAGAGTGAAGAGGCGGTAACAATTGTCATTAGATGGACAAAGGCATCAGTAGATATTTAGACAAGTAAAAAACAAATTGTAAAGAGCTACCTAGTTTGCTGACACTATATAAATCAATGAGGATGCTGAGAGATGAATGTGGCCTGCATCCCAACTACAAAAATTTGAAAATTTTCCACACAATACATTGCCACAGCATTCAACGGTTCCCAAGAGCAGGACTTTCCTACATTGTTTTCCTTATCATCAGCTATTTATATAGCACCCCTAATTCCGCAGAGCTGTATAGAGAACTCACTCACATCAGTCTCTGCCCCATTGGAGCTTACAGTCTATATTCCCTAACACAGGCACAGACACCGGCCGAGAGAGAATATTGTCTATTTAATAGCAGCCTTATATGCTCTGTGCTGTAATGCTGCCCTTCTGAATTAAACTAGGGGACTCGTAAACATTTATGTGGGAGAGAAGGCGGAAAAATCATTACCCGGGGTAAGCTTAGTCAAACCCTGGGTCAACGGGGACTGCCCGTGACTTGCAGCAGAGGCGGTCACCAAGAAGGGGACCGCCAGAGCAAAGGGCACGCCTCACACTGCGCTGAGTCCCGGCTAGGGAGAGGCAGTCGGGACGTGCAACTGTAATAAAATTATTGCTGCCTCTTGAGTGGATGTGAGGTTGTGCTCTTGGCCCCATTTCTCCTATCTCCGTGCTACCGATTCCTGCTCATAAGCTTTTACTACATTGAGTTAAGTTCTGGGAGCATCCGAGTACATGTGAATGTGTCCATCTCTACAGGAAAGGTGCTGCTATAGGTGAAGACCTCTCCTGTTAGTTGTAAAAGCTTATGATAGTTACTAGGAAGGCATAACTTCGTAAAGGATTATATCCTGGGACCAGTGGTGTAATAGCAATCTGACCTTCCACTGTTTGGTTTTGCTATAAGTTGTTAGCTGACTCGCATTGCTCCATTTGCCACCCTTTATGTTTAAATAAAAACTGTGACCTTTGCCAAATTTACATTGGTGTTCCTGTCTGAACATGTGAATGAGGTTTGGATGCAATAAAAGGGAGATATCAACACTATTCAGTTTATTATCAGGGCAATAGTCAAATTTCCGGATTTAAAGCGGCAATGCCATCACTCGCCAATCTACCTTTTTACATTATACACGGGTCCTGCTATTGCTGCTTTAAATCCGTAAATTAAACTGTCGCCCTCATTAGTGACATAAATAGCAAGTGCCGCTGTTTCCTTCAAATGGAAAATATAGCAATCATTTAGCAGCAATATTGGGGATCTACTATGTTTTTAAGTTAAGTCTGTATTTTGTTATAATCTGGTTTTTTACAATCGGCTTTATTTTGTAGGAATTTACTCTGTCACTAATCCGAGCATCGGTTATAAGTACCCAACCCAAATCAAGCACATAGCTATGCAGTCTCCATTTGCAAACATTTGCGGTTTAAAATGAGTTGCTTGAAGAGCTCAATGACTTCAACCGTGGTACGGTGATAGGATGCCACCTTTGCAATAAGACGGTTTGTGAAATTTCATCCCTGCTGGATATTCTATGGTCAAATGTAAGTGATATTATTAGAAAGTGTAAGCGTTTAGGAACAACAGTAACTCAGCCACAAAGCAGAAGACCATGTAAAATCAGAGAGCGGTGTCAACAACTACTAAGGTGCATGGTGCGGAAAAGTCACCAACACTCTGCTGATTCCATAGCTGAAGAGTTTCGAACTTCCACTGGCATTGATGTAAGCACAACAACTGTGACCTTAATGGAATGGGCTCCCATGGGCGAGCATTTGCATGCAAGATTCACATCACCAAGACCAATACCAAGCCCTGGATGGAGTGGTGTAAAGCACACCGACACTGGATTGTGGAGCAGCAGAAACGTATTCTGTGGAGTAACGAATCACGATTCTCTGTTTGGCAATCAGATCGGTGAGTCTGGGTTTGGTGAATGGCGGGAGATGTTACCTGCCTGACTGCATTATGCCAACTGTGAAGTTTAGTGGAGGAAAGATAATGTTATGGGGCTGTCTTTCAGAGTTTGGGCTAGGCCCCTTATCACCAGTGAAGGTCAATCTTAATGCTTCAGCATACCAAGTCATTTTGGACAATGCTATGTTTCCAACTTTGTGGTAACAGTTTTGGGAAGGCCCTTTTCTATTCTAACATGACTGTGCCCCATTGCACAAAGCAAGGACTACAAAACATGGTTTGGTGTGAAAAAACTTGACTGGCCCGCACAGAGCCCAGAGCTTAAACCCATCGGACACCTTTGGCATGAACTGGAACAGAAATTGCGAGCCAGGCCTTCTTGTCATACATCAGTGCCTGACCTCATAAATGCTCTACAGAATGAATGGGCACAAATTCCCACAGAAACAGTCCAACATCTTGAGGAAAGCCTTCCAAGAAGATTGGAATCTGTTATCACTGCAAAAGAGGGACAAACTCCGTATTAAAGTATATGTATTTGAATACAATGTCGTTACAGTCCCAGTTGGTGTAATGGTCAAGCATCCGAATACTTTTGTCTATATAGTGTATATCAGGTCTATCTAATTGGTGAATCACAAGCTGAGTGTGGCTGAATAGGCTGCTTTTTGTGGCCCTCAGAATAATAGGCACTACCATCACTGTGAAGACAATCAATCTTATTGACCACTTCAGGATTCCTCTCCCTTCACAATGATAAGTATTTTTTTATGTTAAAACTATTGTTGCTGCTGCAAACAGAAACCATAGAATTTTAATATAAAACATTGCAAATTCACTACATAAAATCATGGTTGACTCATTCGCTATAACTACCTGTGATTTAATTGGAGAAAAGCCCCACAATTTCATTGCATAAAATGTCAGTGCATACTCTTCACTGGCTCTTCATCCTAGCAAGATGTTCTAAAAATTGCGGTGTGGAGAGAACACTTAACATCGCAGCATAGCAATGACATAAGGCTGTTATATCGGACACATAGTTGCTACAGACATCAGACAGTGGTGGGCATGTGCTGGGCATAATCTGAGCCCAGTACTAAATGAGGAACCATAAGGTTGTTAGGTTAGGCTGTAACGGTGGATTTAGGGCTGTGGTTTGCGTGAAGTTGTTAATCTGTTGGTTTTTTTTATTTCAAAGATAGATAGCTCAAGTGCAAGTATGGTAAAATTCCATACTATGTTAGAGTCATATATTAGGACAATGAGTTGTAGAATGTTCATTTTTAAATATTAGCCAGTAAGCAGTAAACAAGTCACAGGGCTGCATTTTGTTGGCATAGAATTAGGCTTCCATATGGCACATATGAAACAAGAGGAAAGTAATTTCCTTTTATGTGCTGTACAGGGTTTTAAATATGCCCACCTGGCATAAGACTGTGTCTTATGCCAGGTGGACAGTATGCTAAAATCTCATACTATGTTAGAGTCATATATTAGGGCAATGAGTTGTAGAATGTTCATTTTTAAATATTTCCATTTCTATATACTACTTTAAAACTACTTTACGCATAAAAGGGATGCATTTTGATGGCATTAAGCTTCCATGTGGCACATATCATCATCATCATCATAAGGTATTTATATAGCGCTACTAATTCCGCAGCGCTGTACAGAGAACTCACTCACATCAGTCCCTGCCCCATTGGAGCTTACAGTCTAAATTCCGTAACACACACACACACACAGACACACACACACACAGAGACTAGGGTCAAAGTAATTTCTTTTATGGGCTGTACAGGGCTTTAAACCTGCCCACCTGGCATAAGACTGTGTGCATGGAATTCTGCTGGTTACATGGCTTTAATAGAGCACATGATACTATGCTGATTATGAGACTGACGGTGTTAGCATAAGAATGTATGTGGTGGATATGGAGGTGTTAATCTGGGTACAATACTGTAACGGTGGACATAAGGCTGTTATATCAGACACATAGTTGCTACAGACATCAGACAGTGGTGGGTATGTAATGTTGTTAATCTGTTGGGTTTTTTTATTTCAAAGATAGATAGATAGCTCAAAGTGCAAGTATGCTAAAATCTCATACTATGTTGGAGTCATATATTAGGTCAATGAGTTGTAGAATGTTCATTTTTAAATATTTCCATTTCCATATACTACTTTAAAACTACTTTAGGCATAACTTGGCTAGTAAGCAGTAAACAATAACAAAGTAAAGGTGAGCAAAACGGTAATAAAAACAATAAGGATATGTACTAAATAAAACAAAATATGTCTAGAGCTTACCATGAAGTATTGTTTGTCTCAAAAGGAAATGTCTTGTCCTTACAACTTGAACCAGCATTACAAAGCAGGCTTTGAATAAATGGATAAATCCCATGACTAGGTAAATTCCGTGGTTCTAAATAGCCTACAGAAGAAAAACAGTAAATTAGTAGAAGATGGTTTTGTTTCTCCTATGTGCCACATCATAATTGTGCTTTACGCAATACAAATTAAGACCTAAAAGTAGATTAAGACTGCAGGTTTAATGCCTGTAGTGGCATATTGTGTTCTAAATAGACCTAAATAGACCTACCAGGTTTATCTTTTTCTTTCAGCTCTGTGAGTATATTGAGGCATCTAGATACCTAGCAGACTAAGTACACTTAGCTAGTTTCTGGTTTTTCATTGTCCAACAGAGTGGTGAACAATTTCTGACAGGAGTTGGCTAGATATCCTACAAGAATCAGAGTACTGTAAAGTAATGATTTTTTGAGACTTGAAACTCTCCAATATGCAGTCAACACTGATAGACTGTTGTTTTGTTGAGGTTAAATTATGAACTGACAGTATAGTAGTAAGAAAAAATATAGAAGTGCGATTCACATGTGAAGCCTTCGTTTGCCAGGATGGGATGCCTTTAGGTACCTATATAAAGTATTTAAAGTACCTAGGAAATTAGAAGATTTAGCCTCTTGTCACAATGTTTACAAATGCACATATTGTAAATTAGATGCATAAGGGACTTATCAAGATGACATACTGACATACTTCCATCTTGACTCACTTCATTTTTTCATTTGTTTGATAAAGGACTGCTTTGGTTTTATAATTATTCAGCTGCTTAGGAGTAGTCAAAACATAGAGGAGAAGAGGTGGTTGTTAAAAGTAAGCACAACATTCTGAGAGGTTAGAAGGATCAGAGTATTTGTTCCACTCTACAATTTTCTTAACCCTGCTTAATTTAATGTTTAACTAATCTATTTAATTTTTTTTCCCTTCTGAGGTTCTGTGAACTTCTTTTCACTTAAATATTCAGTGAAGTATGAAATTTGATTAGCAATGCCAAACTATTGCATACAACTATATGTTGTGGCAGAGTGTTTATATGTTCTCATGTCTCTGGAATATCTTCCTGAGGAAAAGGTGTCTGTCAACCAGAATTATTACTCTTTGGAAAAGAATGATGGCACCCAGAACTGCCTCAACATTAGACCACAACTCACAGGTGAAAGGGGACCAAAGGGCAGCCTGGGATAAGCCAATATATGGTCATGGCTTCCTTCAGATACATGTTCATCTTTATGTTTTTATAGACATGTCTGGCTGAATGCTTACTTGTGAGATACAAGGCTTGGGAATTTTCATGGTGGACTCCCTTTATAAGACCTGATTTCCACAATGCCAGAGCATCAGGTTATTGTTATTTTCTCTTTGATATTATTCTGCCTTGACTTTGCTTAACTCACAGATGGTCCAATCCCAACATGTACCTCGACCTTGAACCAGTTCTGGCAAACTTGATTATTGGATTCCGGTTAGTCTAATCTCATTGTATTCACCAGCAGGTGACATGTGGTGCTACAGTGAGCACTACAATGAGTAGGCATTCAGGAACAAAATGATTGCAATCCTTATAGATGCCCCTATCAAAACACTCAGGTGCCCATTAGACAATCCAAGTGACATACTGGCAATCACAAGCTGCACTCTGAGGGGCATATTCAATTGACGGCGGGATTGCCGAAAATCCTGCGCTCAAAAAATATTACCGTTAATACGGTAAATTACCGTATTAACGGTTTTCCCACGCAGGATTACCGTAATAACGGTAATATTTTTCGACCGCGGGATTTTCGGCGATCCCGCCGTCAATTGAATACCCCCCTTAGAATACAGTATGTGCTTAGAATACTCACTATAGTAAAACGTATATACTTCAAGCCTTTCTTCCACGCTAGACACAGCAGTACTATGTATATATGTTTTACTGTAGTGAGCATTGTAAGTATGCACTGTATTCTTAGAGTGCAAAAAATATTAAATTGCTTTTTCACCATACTGTGCACTAGGCCCATACTGAATAGAAGCTAATGTTGTTACTTCAATCACAGATGAACAAGTACAAGTTCAAAACTAATATTACATTACAGTGACAGGAAGTGATTGGTGGGGAACGTTAGTCCTATGCTTCTAATCCCAACAACGAGTATATAGACAAATAAAATGTGATGACTAGAAGAGCGACATGGTTTAAATGAAGATGTACATTAAAACAGACAGATGACGTTTCCAAAGATACTCACATGCAGACTGGTAGATTTGTGAACATACTGCATGCTGGCAGTTGATTTTGATGTCAGAAAACAGAGAGGCATTTAGATTTCTGAATTAGAAGCGGTCCTGCCATTGTCTCTTTAAATTCAGAAATCTGAATAGATTTAGAGAATGATAGCACAATATGCATTCATTCATTCATTCCTGTCACACTCATTAACTGCCTTGTTATAGCTATCTACATGTTATAACAAATTTCGTTAGTTTCTGTGACTCTGAAACAAAATATTCAGTCTCAGAACGAATAAACCAATTATTCCATCTACAGCACTCTCTACCTTTAGTCATCGGGACATGTTCATTGATGGCATTGACTGAAAAGAGCATGACTCTGTAAACTCTATGGAGATCGTAAACATGAGTGCATACACACTGCAGGATCGGAAGGTGATTGTAGCGAGATTATCAAACATGCTGACCAACCAAATGAAACGACAATCGGTACTTTGGGATGATTGTCGTTCATTGTGTAAGAATACACACTAACACGATATCTGACCAAACAGTCGTATTCGACTGAGTTGCCCAAAGATTGGCTGAAAACCTTAAGTGTGTACCTAGCCTAAGAGCTAGTAAATGGATTGCAGATTATGTACATATGTATCCAATACTGTAAGTCATTAATGCCTACATTGGCCATGTGAACTATAAATGGCACTGACACTGATGCTACCCATTATGTTTAAAAAAATAGACTGCAATAATTATTTTTGTGGAATGTACCATTAACACCTCAGTAATTAACATAAATCTTGATGATCAAAAAGGGTTTATAAGTAGCATTGTTGAATAATACATGGATTCTGAAAAACCTTGTACAAGGTTAAACTGACCACTACTTATAATGATAAACAGTTATCTATACACCACGCTTAAAATTAACACCACAAACTTAAAATACAGAAATTTAGAAAACTATAAACACATATGTATAAAATGAAGATAACAAGTAACTTACAATTGTCTATGTGCATTGGAGGTTCTTGCAAACGAATTGCCGCCAGAATAAAAAATAAAGCACATGGCCAAATCATTTCAGAGAAACAAAGAGTCTATAAAACAGGAAGGAAAAAAATATTAATTGATATTATAGTTGATAAGTGTCTCATTGAACAAGTATTGGTCTCCACTTTCTCTCCCACAAAAAGAGTGACTGATGGAATCACTTCTTACTGATAAAAAAAAAAATCGTTTTTTTTCCTTAGTGCATTTTATAAACAAATCAAGATTTAATCATCCAGTAAATAAACCATATGCATGTTCAAAGCATATACAAAGCTAACATATACATTTAGGGGATTATAATTTTGTTTTTTGTGTAAGATGCATACTTCCGTAGTGCGCATGTGCACCGAAAAAGCATAGGCATACACATAGAGTCGTGGAACAAGGTTGGACAGAGACAGGCAAGAATAGGCTGAGTGCAGTAGGGAACTGTGAGGACCACATGTCTGAAATCATCTAGGCAGATTATTGTAACCAAGATGCAGTTTATTTCGTAGATGGAAATACAGACATGTGGATATACAATCACCTGACAGATGCAATTCCTTGTAGGATCAGCATATACATGTGATGGAAGCACAGTTCCTAGTCACCAATCCATTACTGCTCCAAACAGACAAAAACACAGGTCTATCCCCTTCAATATTCCCACAGAACTGGGGCTAGTTCTGTACAGATTAGGGATGATAGCCATCTTGTGATAGGTGGGAAATTGATAATGCTTAACCGCGAGTGTCATACCCCATGGTGGTTGGGGACTGTTGGCTCCCTGTGGAGAAGGTACCTAGGACTCGAATCCAGGGTACTGAATAACAATGTCCTTGTTGGATAATCATAAAAAGATTGATAGTATCTGCATATGCTACTTGTTTAACACAGACCTATTGTTCTCTTTTATTCCTGATTAAACACTCCATCTGGCAACATTCAAGAATAACTTGCCTAGCTTATAACCTTAGAAATACATCACAACATTGGCATACTGTATATTCACAATATATAGCAACCTTCGTGATGCAACTGTAAAATACATATACAGTATTAAACCTCACTGAACCACTGGATAACATAGGCACTAGTAGCGCTCAAAAGTCCTGGGCTTAGAGGCACTATTTAAATCAAATTCCAATGGTAGTGGAGGTGTGGGACCAGGGCTATAAACATCCATTAACCTGAACCTTGGTTTCCTCACAAGAGTGTTCACAATTAGAAATGGAAGCATTCTCAGATAGGCCCATTACGAGGAGTGTCTCTTGCGCGTGTTGGAGGCATGATAGATCAATGCACAATGATCACGATGACTATAAGCAGAACTACTGAGCTGCTTCTTATTGGCTGATTTTGTTTTGACCTTTCCAGCTGATAATACTTAAATCATTAGTTGTGACCATATAACATGAAGTCACAGCCATCTATTTGCATCACTTAATTGATGCTGCCAATTGAAATACTGCAGGAAAAATTATTGCCATTTGACTATTCAAGGGAGAATTAACAGATATTTGTATTCAATTTATTTTATATTTTTATTGTGTATTTGTGTTTGTATTTCATTTCATTTTATATTGGAAATGTAGTTTAGGCATAATAATTGGTAATAAATGTCAAGTCGCACATTACAATATTGTGGAGAAATATATATTGCAACTTTATCATTTACTACTATCACTGTCAAGCCACATCTCTACGCTATTGTGGGGTGTAGGTATACACAATTATTACACCTGAAGAACGCCTGGTGTGAGATGTGGTAGTCTCAACATATGCACTAAAATAATAATTTCTTTGCATCCAGCTTTTCCTACATATGTTTGGAGCGCAAATGCATTAACTTCAAAATGACTAAATGTACATGGAAACTTTTCTAAGTGAGAGACTGCATATAGGCACACCGGACCTGATTCATTAAGGGGAGTAAATGCAGACATGTGCCGTATTGCACAACACATGCCCAGAAACAAAACAAATGTCAGAAAATGCAGCAACATCCAATTCATCTTCAAACACAAAGGACACTTACTACAGCCTACAATTTAAGGGGCGGAACAGGAAGGGGAGTGAGCTTATGCACGTAGTCAATCTACAGTAAGGGTGTGCCAAGCTCAGGCACATGCAGCAGTGTCCAATTCAAGCTTTGTGCATCACAAAGATACATAATTTTAACTCGCAAAACTTTCACCAGCTACAGGTGTAAGTGCCGATTACTAGTGATGAAGGCTTTGTATGCAAGCTAGAACATGTATTTGCAATCAGGAGCAACTGTAAGAATGTATTTCAAGTACACTAGACATTAATAACATCCTAATAAATGTATTTTATGGGGAGGGGGAATTAAAATAAATCTTTTTTTTTTTTTTTTAATGTTTGGTCATTAATGACTATAATATTAACAGGTGACATTTATTGAATAGTGTTATTTTTTTCTGTGCACTTTGTGACTTGATGTTCCACATTTGTATTGGATGTATACTGTAGTGTCTTTTCTATTAGAGCAGAATGGACGTAGACCCATATTCATCAACAAACGGCTCTTCAGATCCGCTACTTGTTTAATATGGGTATATGCCCTTAATTAATTTTTATTTAAAGCGGCAATATTGGGACAACTCTCTTAACAGTTAACCTGCGTGGTCCCAAGATTGCGGCTTTAAATAAAAATTCATTAAGGGCTTACTGACGTCAGGCACTACTGCCGGACACCTGTGCATTCGGAAGAAGCTCCTGTCAGTGTTCTGGTACGATCGGATATCTGGTCAGTTGCTGATCAGGTAAGTCTGTGTATATTCTTGTCGTTGTCTTCGGAAATCGTTTCTCTTTTGTAGGTGTCCTCAGTGTCGGATTTACCAGCATCGGTAAAGAGACTACCACCGGCTGTGGAAGTCATAATAATAATAATAATGTGCAGCTGATCAATAGGGAAGTCTGTTAAAGGGGGACTCTGTAAAGATCAACAACTTCAACCTTTGTTCAAAGAAAAAGAAAATCATAGACAGTGGAAAAGTGTCTGTTTCCTGTATACTAATAAGTTGCCAGTGCTGCTTAAACAAGGAAACAATGGCCATGGGATTCCTCCACACAAATGGCTCCAGCGCGAGGCCATACCAGGCTGGACTGGTCACACTTTAACAGGGAGACCTGGGGGTATATTTATTAAAACTATGGAGATGTTGCCTATAGCACCAATCAGATTCTAGTTAGCATTTATTTAGTACATTCTAAAAAATGACAGCTAGAATCTTATGGGTTGCTATAGGCAACGTCTTCACTTTTTCAAACCCGTAGATTATATACCCCCACTGTCTTAATGTGAAACAAACCCCATCATGGTTAGAATGGACCAGGATTCCCTAGGCAGATTGTGTCTGCAAACCAGCCCCTTGGCTGGAAGCTGCCTGTGTAATAGTATATAGTAAAGATAAAAAATAAAAAAGCCCTAGCAGCAATTGACTCCTTGGGCATGCTGGTGCTTTTAGTACTACAAGCACCAGCATGCTTATGGCTGCAATTGGCTACCAGATTATGCTGGAGCTTGTGGAACTACAAGTAATTGCATGCATTGGCAGTCAGGGACAGTTGAAACAAGTACTACCACAACAGTACAGATACTGATTGTTTAGGTCTTTTAAGTAAAATTAAAAATCCTACTCTTACATTTTTATTGGTCTCCTAAATCTATACGGAATCTTCTTTTGTTGGTACTGAAGTCATCTAAATACAATAAAAACCATAGGAAACTAGACTTGTTTTTAACAGAGCAAAGTGAATCTTCCCACTGGCCTTGGCTGATAGATCTTGCTGGGACTTGTAGCTCTACAACAGTACTTTTTTTTAATCTATATTTATTTTTTTATCTTTTTTTTACTACCCTGGCAGTCACTGATCATGAGATATCAGAAATGCCCATGGTGTTATTCAGTCTAAGGCTGCTTTTCTTGTAGGCCTGATTGACCTGGGGCATTTCATTCCATGCTGTCCAAGCTCAGGCTGGTTTTACATTATGGGAGATGGACCACACACTGTACATTTCTATATTACAGTGTGACCAGCCCAGGCTGTTGCTAATTGTTCCCCTGCTTCATTGTTCCCCAGGTTACAGCACTGGTGCTGGTTAGTTATTTTATTGGCGAAAGAGCATGTAAATAATGTATTTATTTGTATTTATTTATTTACACCTAACAATAATTATCATCAAGTTGATGATTACTGTCATATCTTTACTTCGGTCACATCAAGATTTGCTTAGAGCATATCTTGATGTGGCTGCATATTTACACTATATTTTGAGTCTCATGTATGTTAAGATATGTGCAACTCAAATTGCACATGTAAGGCCACAAAATAACTGCCCATTACTACTCTAAATTAAGAAATATTTTACAAACATTTACAATTAGATTTTGAACACGCCAGCATGCCGGCTTTTGTAAATGCCCTAATAGAAATCATTCTACTCCTACTTTTGCTGATCTGAAGTATTTGCTGTAAATATGCATGGTGGAAAGAGTAAAAATTACACTTTTATTAATTATGATTTTAGCACCACCAACTTCATTAAATTAACTACTTACAACTTTTGCTCACAACAACTGTTTGATGGGCTGACAGAGCACATTAACCCCCTATTGCCTGGCTATACATACCTTCATATTGTGTTAAAACTGTTGCACAATCTAACAGTACAGAAACGTAGAGGCAGGGAAATGCACACTATCAAGCTATCAAGTTGATACTTTATGAAAACAAGAAAAGGTGTATATTTTTACATTTTGTTTAATCGGACATCTTTATGCTGAAATGAGACATCAAACAGCAGCTTGTGGTTTTGAAAGTTTAAATACATTTGTACAGACTCACAAAGATATACAAGCCTAGTGTCACTACTCTAATCATGAGAGTTGGTACATTGATATCTACATCTCTAGCTCTACATCTTTAGATCTGGGGTGTGCATTCCATTGTACTTAATCTCAGGTGTGCTTTACTGCGCCTCCTGGTTCTGGTAACTTGTAATTATTTTGCAAGTCAACATTGCAAGGATCACAAATTAGAGCTACTGGTTTCAACTGTGTACCATATTGTCTACTGGACTATATTGCACTGTGATACTCTCACACATCCCAGCTCAAAGTCATATATTTTTTAAATGGCGAGTTTGAAAAAGAGAAGATATTGCCTATAGCAACCAATCAGATTCTAGCTGTTAGTTTGTAAAATGTACTAAATAAATGCTAACTAGAATCTGATTGGTTGCTATAGGCAACATCTCCACTTTTTCAAACTCTCAGTTTAGTAAATATACCCTCAAGCATCATTTCAGGTCAGGCAGCCAATTTTACACACTGTAGTTATATACTTGGTCATGTAGTAATGTTTTGGGTACTGTTTGTAGGTGTTGGGCACTGCTCAGCAAACTATTCTTACATTAGTGGTTGCACATACTGGCCATTGCTGGATATGATGGTTAATATTTTTTATTTTTTTAAAAAAACATTTTAATTTATTTAAAGTAAAAAAACTATCATCTTATGTTGAAACAAACAGTCATTATTTTTTAATTGTTTGGTAGTGTCCGCTAATGATTTCCACATACCAGGTATGCAAGGGAATTTGGCCTATGTTTTTTTTGGTCTTAGGATAAATAAGTTCTCTCAGTAACTATTCTTACAAAATAAATGACTGTATATAGTTTGAATACAAAATGCAATTTAAAAGAACATATTAACTGTAACTTCTTCCTATGTAGCTTTCACAGATAATATTTTAGGACAGTCTATATTATACTAGTCCTTTGCTTTTACAGTTACTGTCAGAGGTAGGCATTAAAGTGGAACTAAATCTTATTTTATATGCTGCTGTAAAATGTGCTTTCTCACTTTCCTTAAGGTGTTATGTCAGGTTTGTTTAGCCAGATATTATTTACTGTTTTTAGCTTTCATCTCACTAACTTCAACTATCCTTCAAAGAAATTATGTCACACCTCCCTAGCACCTGAGTTGAGATAATAAATAAAAGGGCCTGTTAGCAACAAAGTAACTGACGCAGACCTTTTTTGTTTTCATAGGCTGCTATCTTAAATAAATAAATAGACAATTGCCATCATCATTTGGAATTGACTGGAATCAGTACATGATTTCAAACACAAAAATGATAATAAAAGTAAAAATTGATGATAAATAAAAGAAATTACATATTTATATGGTAAGTGAAGTTATACTGTAAAAAAGTCCTTATTTTTTTATAAGGTCAAATGGAAAAATAATAAATGTAATACGACATATACCATATTTAAGTAAAAATAATAATTCAATTTTAAAATTAAATACTATAGATTTCTTGATCTATACATATGAAATGATCTTTCCCCAAACGGAAATCATTTTGAAAAACATACTTCTTTACAAATAATTAATCCATTAAGATTCTGTACTGTTATTAACTGCACTTGTTGAACAATAATATGAGCTAAACAGACAACAATGTAAAGATTGTCATCTCATATATGCAATTAAGGTTTCTAAGTTTGTACTTTGCAGTGACTATCATTAAATGAACAAGACATTATATAAATCAAAATAAATGGACAATGTAGCAGAAAAAGAGTATGTGTTAAATCTTAAATCTATTTTGTCGGAACAAACATGTTATAGTAAAAACATGAATTAAACTTAATTCAAAATGTTGAAAGCACAGTTAGCTTGTATATAAAGAATGCTTGGCACAGCAAACTGTGTACTTTTGTTTAATAATTTACAGCAGATTAGGGCATGGCAATTTGTCCGGGAATACAACTATAAACAGAACCTTGTATGACCATATTAGACAAAATAATGCTACTAGGAAAGCCCATAATGGATAATATTCTGTACTATATACATTGTTTCAATTGAATTTAAACATATCTGCGACATTAACATTTACTAATAGATATATAATTTTTCCTGGTTGTAAAACTGTATTATACAAGCTATACCTAGTTATATACTATAATCTACATATTATATATACATTAAAACTTAATAACAGTTGTGTCAAATAAAGCAACAGTAAAAGTATAAGGTAAACCATGTATTAAATAACAAAACAAAGTTTCAGAAACTTTAAACATATTTTAATAACATACTCTTTATTTTAGACTAATTACTTTTTCTTCTTAATTACTTAATTTGTTTAATATTTAATTAATTCCCATGCACCTGTTTTTATAAAGTATTCTCAAAATATTTTTTTTATTTTACTGCTATTTTATGTCTCCTCTATATTATACAGTTTAGGACAATTTAAAGACCTACTATGAGAATAGAAGCATTCAGCTGGCATTATTGCATGAGATCTGTCATTAAATCTGTAAACCATGTACTCTAAGGCTCCAGCTAAACATTAAGCTGTGATTCAGACATGGTACAACAAGGTGCAACTGTAAGAACCAGTATAACCAGAACGGAAGAACAATGTGCCAACTAGCCATGCAAAATAGGGCCCTGTAGTCACATGTGACTGATCACAGTGTACAATTGGCACTGTAGCCAAGCCCTATAAAATGTTACACACTTGTAAGTAACTATTAGGTCTTGTGTCTCCCAATATCATCTTTCCTGAACCACTGTAACAAACTGTGAGTTTGTTACAATAGATCACTTAACTCACATGAGTCTAGTAATTAGGTAAACATGTGGGAGTTTGATGTAAATTTATTTCTGCCTACAGTCAAAACCTGCTTTGTTTATTACATGCACATGTAGCAACACAGCCACAATTTCAAAGTACGTGTTTGCATAAACATGTTTACATTATAATGGATTTGCCAAATACTCCTTAGAACATGTTATAAATAAAAGTAATAGAAATTCATTATTAGTATTAGTATTACAAAAAAAGACATAGTAAAATAATATTAATGTTTTTAATAATTACCTCTTGGTAATATATTTTTTGTAGCATATATATTTCACTATAGCTACACACATTTTAAATGGTTTTCAGACACAGCAACACAATAAAGACATCATAGATCATAACAAATACAGTAAGTATAACATACATAATATGTTTTTTATTCATTCAAAAAACAACATTGAATTAAATATAACTTCACACACACTATTGCTTCTCTTTATATAGCAAATGGTTTACTACATGATAGATCATTTTCGAATGGAAAACCTCAGCTACAAAAAGTTACACAAATATCCCAACTGATAATGTAAATTGATTAAGCAGATCTTGTTTCAACTTATCTATCAAGATTATTCATTATAAAATTTTAAAATGAATACATTTTCAGTAGGTCATGTTTGTGATGGTTAAGTCTGTGTTTCAGCATTTGTCCTACTTACAAGATGCTCAGGGCGAAAACTGAATCAAGTGCATCCAAGCAGAGTTTAATTTTATATCACATGAAGCATAAAAGACAGTAAAGCAAGCAAAGAAAACAGGAAGGCTGTATAAGAGGTTTTCAATGCAGCAATGACTATTATATCCCCTTAATAATACATTTGTAAAACATAAGTGAAATATTTTCAGAAAAAAACTAGTAATAACTCACCGGTTGCCTTATACGGCAAAGCCAATTCTTCCAAAACAAAATTCCAAATTGGTGAATAAATAATCCCATGTCTGTATGACCTGAATTTGTCCCAATTCAGTTTAAAATGCGTCCCCTATGATCACAATTTCATATTTAGCATAATAGCAGTGCACAAAAAAATCCTCAAATTGTACTTTAGTTAGACAAATTCATTTTGTTTCTTTCGACTGTCCTTGAATAATACTGTATATGTGTAGCCTGGCATCTCAGTGCTATTAAGGAAAATGGGTTGGGTTAGTGGAATATCTCGAGGGGCATGTTAGTTCAAGTGACTAATCAAGAATGTGAATTTTTCCTTGTTCACATTTTGTCTGTATCAAAGTGGCATTTCCACGCCAGTTATTACTCATGACCATAATCTGCACACACATTCAAATCTGTTGTGGACTTTTGATGTGTATATATATATATATATATATATATATATATATATATATATATATATATATATTCTGTGCCTTGAAATAAATCCTATTTTGGTGATCACTATCGATTTGCATTATTTTTGCAGATCGCTACTAAACATATTTATTTGGAGACCATGGTACCAGCACAGTTTGGCCACACTCCACTTCCAGATGATGCCATCATGGCCCATGCGCTTGCCCAAAAAACTAGGTGCAATTGTCACAAAAGAGAATTACATTTTTGTGGCTTGAAAATGACCTTTAGTGATTTTCAACAATGCTCCTTGGTTGGCTGTCTGCAATTAAAATGGAGATGGCACAGAATTTTATGAATCACCCAAAATATGACAATTTATGTACTACCAAAATGACTGTGACTATGTGTCTCTATTTTTCCATCAACTTCCTGGTGTCTGAATGAAACTATGAATTATTTATTTTTTTATGTTTTTGGGTACTATTGATGATATTGACATAACCTTAAAAAGAGATTCAAAGTGGTTTAGACTTTTAGGATCTGTGCTATAAATTTGTATTGGGAACTCATCTGTCGCTACAGCTCTCAATCACTCTAGCCATATACCTCATAGGTAGAGCAGAAGAATTTAGAGACAATCGAAGAAATAACAACGTAGTCAGCTTTTAACCCATGGTTTAAATAGAGTTCCTGTAAGTCATACTAAGCTCATACTATGAATTAAATCACAAACACAGTGTTATATGACTTGTAAGTAGCTTGCATATGACACTCTACATCAAACATATTAGGTAGAATTGAATAATGTGTCTTTTCTGGGTGAATTTTTTATTACATTATTATTATTACTATTATTATTATTTTTTTAATTTTTATTTATAGGGCACTACATGAGGTCCACAGCACCGTACAGAGGGCAAGCAGCAAAATAGTACATGGTATAAGAGTACAATACATAAACAAATAACACTACAACTCACAACACAGCTCCTGCATGCCTGGGGGGGGGAAAAAAGATATAGGTAATGAGAATAAAAGGGAAGAGGGCCCTGCTCAAAAGAGCTTACAATCTAAATTTAAATTGCATTAACATTTTAGCTATTTCCCTTCTAAAACATTCAGCTTTGAGGAAACATTGAAGGAAACTCAACAGGAAACTTAATATTACAAAAAAAAAAAAATTTTTCTTTCACTTGTGGGTTTAGTGAAGCGCTATGCAACTCTTTTACTGTATACTTTCTGTAAGTTTTGTGTCCCAGGAATTCCATCATTCCATGTTCAGCCAGACATGTAACACCTGAAAACTGTTTTCACAATATTATGCGTAATGTCACATATGCTTTGTAACTGCATGTACAATGTTGTGTTTTGCCATGTGCGAATTAAATAAAAATATATTATACAAAAAAAACCTGTTTTCACTTGCTGTGCATATTTCAAGGAAAAGAACATTTTCATTTGTCTTCATACCTTAGATTAGGGCATATTGGGAGAACAAAAATGAATATTTGAAAGTTTTGTATCAAAATCTGCATTTTATACCTGATTAGTTTATGCACTTTAATTCCTGCTTAAAAATAAATGTTCAACATATTTATCTAGGGTAAAGGCTCACTGTAAACAACTAAGAAAACACAATTTACAAGTGATATGAATTATGAATATAATAATGAACAGTTTTTGTAGCATTACATTAATTAATCAAACATTAGTATCAAAACAAGAAAATTATTGTCAGAATAAATTGTGTCTGTCGGTCATTTAAGAGCAGATGGATTTTATCATGTTGATAACTTGATTAAACAATTACAATTCACATTAACATCTTTCATTACCATACTTTCTTCCATTTCTCATTAGGTAATTAGACCCTTGTGTGTTATCCAGAAACTTGATGACTTTCACACATCTAAATATATGCATTTACTTTCAACCTATTGCGTATGTGAAAACCTAATGAACACAATGACATACCCTATGTCCTTTGATTGAAAGAGAGTTTCAACACACAATAATTGCTACTTGGTTTACAAATAAAATATCTATTTAGGCTAAAACATATATAGACATCAGCAGTTCCTTGTACTGAGATATCATCAGAACTTAATACATTCTTCCCGTAAACTCTTCTGTGTTGTTGATTGTCACGAACACGCTCCCAGCTGCCGTGACTTTGGGGTGTTCGCTGTAGGAGGTCACACACGATTTCGGCCCACAGTCTCTCACTACCTATCACACAGGTTATAGACCTAAGGAATCGCTCCCAAACACAGCGCTCTCACACCCCCAGACCCTTCAGGTTCTGCCACCACCTATTGAGTATAGGCAATAGGACCCCAATATACTGTCCCACACTGGCACACAGGCTTCTAGTTATCCACCAACTAGCAAAACCTACACCAGCACACACAGGGTTAACTCTTCACACCTCCAGACTGTTACACAAATGTAAATGCAAGCGCACACAGCTTGATAATCTACAAATCACACACTGGCATTCCAAGAGTTAACTTTGTCGAGTAATCTGACTCTTCTAAACAGGCTAATGGATTTGTTAGAGTATCAAGGACGCAACTTATTAAATTATATATTTAATATACAAAAATACAGGGCATACAGATAAAAAAATAATGAATAACAATTAATAGATTTGACATAACAAGCAAAACAGTTTAAAATGAAAAGGATTACATTCAGAATAGCACTTACGTGAGTTGCATAATCTGTACCATGGGGAATTGGCTAGGAAGATGGACAGCTTATCAATGTAACTTGATTTCGCCAAAAATTCTGACAGTTTGTTCCTCCAGAACACAGGTTTTTAAGCAACAAAACATGGGATGGTCTTCACAGGGGCAGTGCTTAATGCTAATAGGGGGCAGGGATGTCTCCTGGGTGTCACTATACTTTGCTCACAAATATTCCCAAAGTCTTGACCTGTGGGTAATACTTCACAGATCTATCCCTGAGAAAAAATTCCTCGTTCAATAAACCGGTCATAATCTCCCACACATTTAAATACCAAACATGACGGAATTATGACAATGTGACATAGCTTTTCCAAAGATATGTGATTTTAGCTGTTCACGGATACCCCCCGTACTTGTCATTCACAACCCTGGTGTGTTTTCTACTCCTCAGTATGGAGTACCACCCAGATTTCCTAAAATATGAACTATGACATCATTTTCCTTTGAAGGTCTTTCTATATACCTGTATAGGCTTTCACATACTGCCTACCAGGATCCCCAGCTGTGATTGGCCCCACAAAGTCTATTCAAGTGTCTAAAGCTAACAGTGAGAGATCCTGGAAGCTGCTAAAGGTGGCATGCTTATCTTCTCACACTGGGATGTGCAAAGCCATCAAACACATTTACATCAGGCTCTCTGGGGTAAATGTATCATACCCCGGTTTTTTCATCTCGCGGGAGATCTGCGTCTTCGCAGCTAAAATTTAAAGGGGCGATGGCTTGTAAAGGCAAACTTGCGAACATGCCGATCTCCCGCGAGATGAAAAAACCGGGGTATGAAACATTTACCCCTCTGTCTTTAAATTTTAAACTTATCAATGGATTCATTTGATATAACCTATTTACACTGCAGTTATAAATTATCCCTTACAAATAACTGCAAGCTCTCTATGTTCACGACATTGATAATACATCAGCTTCACTCATTTATATGTGTGGTTTTGTATTCTAATAGGCAACATTCACTAAAGTGTGAATATACTACATTTATTGGATAAGAAATTATATTTTATTATTATTAATATTATTATTATTATTACAGCAGCGGTGGCTTAGTGGTTAGCACTTCTGCCTCTCAGCACCAAGGTTATAAATTTGATTTCTGACCATGGCCTTATCAGTGTGGAGTTTGTTTGCTCTTCCCGTGTTTGGATGGGTTTCCTCCCACGCTCCAAAAACATACTGGTAAGTTAATTGGCTGCTATCAAACCAATCCTAGTCTCTCTCTCTGTCTGTGTGTGTGGTAGAGAATTTAGACTGTAAGCTCCAATGGGGCAGGGAGTGATGTGAGTGAGTTCTCTACACTGCACTGCAGAATTAGTGGCACTATATAAATAGTTGATGATGATGATAATTATTAGCACTCAGAGGTGTGGGAGGTTATCTACTAATGTGGAAGCAAACTTGAACAATGCAGTAACCCATAACAATGTATGATAAATAATACCTAATATGACTCCTACCTGAATTTACTGATATGTAATTATTTCACACCTGTGTACCATAACTATTTCCATTAAACTGCACTTAATGCCCTTTATCACTGCAGTTTGTCCACTTTTGAACACATCTACTTTAATATAACCTGTGTCAGTATATCTGGGCAATAGGGCATAAGCCCACCAGGCAACCCTGTTATATAGTAATTCACAGATCACACAGGCAAAGAGAGAATATAATCAAGAGTTCATGATCAAGGGGGAATGCTCACCATCATGTATTTTAACCATCCTAAAATATGGTCAGCTGGAGGCAACGTGTTATATAGAGAAGAAGAACATATATGGTATAACTGAGTTAGTGGAAGTTGGATTCAGCTATATGGTTTAAACAATGTGCATTTTGATGGTGTTGCATCAATTACATTGTACTCTCCATTTGTTGTTTGAGTTACAAATTAGAAATACACAGATTATGGAGAGATTCCTTGATACATACATAATTTATAAAAGGTTCAGTAAAGAATAGAAGTCATTTTAACATTTTAACATTTTAATTTTCCTTTAATATCTATGCAAGATATTTATGAAGTGCACTGTCACGCTTTATTCTAGGTTTTCTGCTGCACGGTACCATATACAGACAAGGGAACATGCACATCGAAGGTATAATAATAATCTTCTCTGCTTATTATGGCACCATAAACAGCAGTAGTATGTGCAATAAATAAAAAATGTGTGGGTCCCCTTGGCGAACAAAGCAAATTAAAAGGTAGAACTTGAGTAGGAAAAAAAACTTTTTAAATTTATTTAAGGTTAAATCAAACTTCAAAACTCTAGTATACAAAGACATAGGTTGCAACCTTACACAAATGAAATGTCCAGCAAGAGAGGTAAACAACCATCAGTAGGTGGATGTGGCAGAAGTGTCACCAAAGGAGTTCAATGGGATAGTGCCAATATTCGATACAATTCCGCAGTGGTAAAGGCCTCCCAAATTACATGTAAACATAGGTGTCACAGAGCGGGAATAAGAATCACCATTTACGGCTCAAAGCACAGTTTAGTAGTATGCACCAATAGTATGCCTGTTCCGATATAGGGGCACAGTGAAAGTCTGTGATAGCGGGACGCAGAGAGGATAGGGACTTACCCTAGGTGGGTTTCTGTATAACCTCTTGCTTGTGGTGTCCCTCACGACGCTGTCCTCACACAGAGAGGTATAAGTGTTGAAGACGAAAGATCGCGGCCGCGGCTTCTTCGTCGTATCGCGCATGTGGCTGAAATGTGAATGTAGAATGGTCCGGTCCTCTGTTAGCTCCAATCCGGAGCACGAATAAACAGCAGAGGTACAGCGGGGGTACCCAACGCGTTTCGCTGGTGGCTTCCTCAGGGATAATTGAAGACGTGGGAAAGAAGCAGGCATTTCAAGGTGCTGGAGGAGGCGGTCCGCTCTATGATTGGTGGGCGGGTGATGGTGACTGATTGGTTGCGTTAGTGATTGATGGGCAACGGAGCTATTGATTTCAAAATAATAATAAACAATGAATCTGTTCATTGATAAATACATAAAGTCCAAATATAGATACACAGGTTTGTAATCATTTGATTGCTATAAGAGAAATATGAATATGGAGAATAAGGTTACCTATCAGAAAGAAGTTACTAACCTGCAGGCTGGACTTTTGGAGAGATTAGGACAAGCTGAATATTGGAACAAAAAGCATTCCATTATAGAACTAGATGCTGAGGAAAATTTAGACCTTTTTTTTTAGAGCTGGCCAGAAAGTCCCTGACCCTGAAAGTCTCTCTATCTCCAAAGTCCATTCCACCAGATTTGCCCGACCAGAGTGTGTGCAGACCAAAAACAAGGAAAAGACCAAAACCATTAAAGGAGAAAGAAGAGGAAGACTTAGGAGGGGCCAGGACAAAAATGAGAAAGTAACATCCACCAATAATGGTATCTTCAATTTGAGCAATACTGACTTAACAAAATCCCAGATAGATGTGTTGAAAAAGGTATTAAAATTTGCACCAGAGAAGCCTCTGAATAAACTTGACACATATATCAACTTACATCGATTTGTTCCAAAACTTACCCTTAAGAAATACTTTTCTACGCCTAAAATGGAAGAGAAGGATAGGCCCACTAACAACCGATCGGACAAAAGTACCGAATATATAAGAACAAATTTAAAAGAAAAATCTAAATTTTATCCCAGTCACCTAAAGGGCCCTTTCATCACTGCTTTTCAGAAACTGGTAGAGGAAGATTTAGAACGTCTCCCCATAGATCATCAACCCAAGAAAAGCTCTAACCTCACTAAGAATGAAAAAAGAGCATTGAAAAAGCTAAATGACAATCATGAAATTGTGATTAAAGCGGCGGATAAGGGTGGGGGGATCACCATCCTTGATAGGAATGAATACCTAGGGGAGCTAAATAGACATCTAAATACCTATGAATGTCTCCCAAACGATCCAACAAAAGGCTATCAGGAAGAGTTATTGAACCTTCTCGCACTGGCCTTTGAAAAAAGTATACTCAGCAAAGCTGAACTAGATTTTCTATAAGTTAAATATCCAAGATTTCTAGTTATATATCAACTCCCTAAGATACACAAAACACTTGACCACCCACCTGGAAGACCCATTGTGTCTGGTATACTATCCCTCACTACCAACTTATATAACTACATTGATTCATTCCTTCAGCCCCTGGTTATCCGACAAAGAAGTTACATTAGGGATACGGGCCATGTACTAGGAATCCTCAAAGATATTATATGGAAGGAAGGGTATATCCTGCCCACTTGTGACGTCACATCGCTGTATACCATTATTGAGCATAATACAGGCTGCACACATGTAAAAAACATCCTGACTAGGGAATCCAACATTCCCAGCGAACAGATTGACTTTATTATGGAAAGGATCGCTTTTATATTGAACCACAATTATTTCTGGTTCGGAGGGACTCTGCTACAGACAGGTTCGCGGCACTGCTATGGGCCCTAAGTTTGTGCCTAGTTGTACCTGTTTGTGGAAGAGTGGGAGAATTTCACCATCTGGGACAACAAATTCTTTGCCCAATACATTCTCACATGGCTCCATTTTATAGACTACGTCCTTTTTATTTGGACAGGTACTGAAAGTGAAAATCACTGTGTCAGCATAAACATAAAGGAGAATTTTGTGCACAATATAGCTATATTGGGGTTAAGCTCACCTGTCGGACGTCAAGGCATCTCCTGTAGGTGAGTCCCTAAGCTAGTGATACAAATTTACATTCAGGGTGTTCCATTTAAAACCTTCCCCTCAACCTCCATCTTATAAAGCCTGCAGCACCTTTGTAGGGAGTGGTCATCTCCCAAAAAACTAGAAAATAGTGAAAGAAAAAAAGGGCGCTTCTTTAAATTAATGAAATGTGTACAAGTGTATAAAATCATTTGAAACGGCAGCCAAGGACAAATAGGACCAATGTGCAAGTGCAAATAAAAGGAAAATATTGTCCGGCGCTCAGAAACAAACAGAATTTAAAAATCACTGTGTCAGCATAAACATAAAGGAGAATTTTGTGCACAATATAGCTATATTGGGGTTAAGCTCACCTGCCGGACGTCAAGGCATCTCCTGTAGGTGAGTCCCTAAGCTAGTGATACAAATTTACATTCAGGGTGTTCCATTTAAAACCTTCCCCTGAACCTCCATCTTATAAAGCCTGCATCTGTTTGTTTCTGAGCGCCGGACAACATTTTTCTTTTATTTGCACTTGCACATTGGTCCTATTTGTCCTTGGCTGCCGTTTCAAATGATTTTATACACTTGTACACATTTCATTAATTTAAAGAAGCGCCCTTTTTTTCTGATAGGACTCCGCAAGCCTTGAGGCTAGACACCCAACAATGAGCATTTCAGTGGGGTAAGAGTCATAAGAAGCTAGCGCGTGCGGAGGACATTGGTAGGGCGGGCAAGAGCCCGGTGGTGCATTGCGCATATATACAGCTCTGACAGCGGGAATTAGGAGGAGCTCCAGAGACAGAATTAGGAAAGGTGCATATGTGGACATTTTTATAATAACAAAAGCAGGAAAGAAGGAGTTGGCGAAGGCGAAGGAGAAAGGCGGGATAGGCGAGGATGCTTATAAGTCATTCCCTAATTGGGTGACTGCTTTCAGCGTCTTTGCTTCAGTCTACTTCGAAACAAGGCCGGAGGCTGCGGTGGATGTTTGGCGATACCTGCATCTGATAACAGGGATTTATAAAAAAGACGGGGGTACGATTTGGCGCAGGTATGACGAAAGTTTCCGCAAGAAGGTCAAAGGGAGGCACATCATCCCATTTGACTGTAAGGACATTGAGACTTGGATGGAAATGATACGTCCAAGGGAAAGTGAGGGGCAAGAGTTTAGGCAGAGGTTTCGCATGAAGGGGAGACGTAGTTCTCCCCCAGCTCAGAACAGGAACAGGTGCTTTGCCTTTAACAGCGGCACATGCGCTCTGGGAAATGCTTGTAGATACAAGCATGTCTGTGCCAAATGCCGGGGACCGCACCCAGCCGGGGATTGCGCAAGAACCGTGCCGGGTGCAGGTAGAGGCAGGGGAGAGACAGGGCCTACTCAGTAAGGCTGGATTGCCAGACACAGCCGCTGGACAGGTGGCTTTGCTGGTTTCCAGACAGGAAACTCGCGGATTTTTTGAGTTTAGGTTTTAATTACGGTTTTCCCCTTCCCATAATTGGTACGGTCAAGGCTGTGGCAAAAAAAAAAAAATTTGCGGTCAGCCTATGTTTATCCAGAGATCCTAGCGGAGAAAATACAGAAAGAGGTGGATTTGGGTCGCATGGCAGGCCCCTTTGCATCCCCGCCAATAAAAGAGTTGGTGATATCCCCAGTGAGAGTAGTGCCTAAAAAAGCGGTGGGGAAGTTTAGGCTTATACAGCACCTGTCACATCCCCACGGGCAATCGGTTAATGATGCCATAGCCATGGAGGACAGTTCCGTGAGTTACCAGTCATTTGAGGAAGCCTTAGACTTAGTTAGATCATTTGGGTCAGGGGCCTTGTTGGCGAAGCTAGATATTGAATCTGCTTTTCACTTGCTTCCCCTTCATCCGGAGTCGTTTAGGTTCATGGGTTTCCGTCTGCCAGACGGTTACTACGTAGACAAGTGTTTGCCGATGGGTTGCGCAGTATCCTGTTTGTATTTTGAAGCGTTCAGTTCCTTCCTGCAATGGTCTATACAGGCAGGAATGGGTCACGTGGGAATAGCTCACTATTTTGATGACTTCTTAATCATAGGAAAGGCTGATTCATCAGAACGTGCAGACATACTGTTTTCGGCTCAGGCTTTATTTTCTGTTTTGGGAGTGCCAGTGGCACATGACAAGATGGAGGGTCCCTTACATTGTTTGTCATTCTTGGGAATCGAGATTGACACATTGTAAGGGTGTTGTGGATTGCCCCAGGAGAAGGTTAAGAAGCTGGTAAGATCAATCGAACTCACCTTAGCTTCAAGGTCTATTTCGCTGCGCCAGGCCCAGTCATTGTTAGGCTCCTTTAATTTTTCATGCAGAATTATTCCAATGGGAAAAGTGTTCTGTAGGAAGATGTAGTTGGCTACGGCAGGATTGTTGCGACCGCACGCGCGGGTTACCCTGTCTAAGGAGGTGAAGGGAGATTTGCAAATGTGATTGGGGTTCTTGGAGAACTTTAATGACATTCGTATTTGGCCAGCTCCACCTGTTGCCAGAAGACAGCTTGAGCTAGTAGCTGATGCTTCGGGGTCCATGGGTTTTGGAGCCTATTTTAAGGGTAGGTGGTGTGCGGATCGATGGCCAGAGTCATGGCGCTCCAAAGGGTTGCTAGGCAACCTGCTGGTGCTGGAATTGTTTCTCATTGTAATGGCGGAGGAACTCTGGGCGTCGCTGTTAAAAGGGCAGCAAGTGATATTCTGGTGTAATAACCTGGGTGTAGTGCAGTGTATTAACAAACAGAGTGCATCCTCTCTTCCAGCTATAGAATTATTGAGGCACCTAGTTTTGCACTGTTTGGAACATGACATTACATTTAAGGCGAGACATGTCCCTGGTGTGGAGAACGAGGTGGCTGATGCTTTATCTCGGGAGCAGTGGGGACGTTGTAGAGAATTGGCTCCACAGGCTGACATTAAGGGTACGCCATGTCCCCCTTTTGTTTGGCAGGTAGTCCAGCAGGTATTGTAAGACTGGCGGAAACGTCGCTGGCTCCTTCCACCAGGAGATCATATCGGGCTGCTTGGCTGCAATGGCGGCAATTCTTACAGTCGCGCAGTCGGTGCGACTCAGGTCAGAGCGCTGACATGCTGGATTTTATTTGGGCTAAATATCAGGAGGGAATTACTAAAACTTTAATGGCGGCCATGCTGGCGGGCATTTAATTTATGGCCAAACTTCACGGGTGGACTGATTTTATGAAAGGGTTTTTAATATCTAAAGCCCTGAAGGGCTGGTCGAAAGTACAACCAGGGAAGGAGGATCTGAGAAGGCCTGTTGATAAGAGTATTTTAAGAAAAATTATGTCTGCGCTGGCATATATAGCTGATGATTCGCTCAGCTTTCTCGCTTGCTTTCTTTGGCGCATTTAGAGTGAGTGAGTTAGTGGCGTAATCTAAGCATGATTTGGGGAACGCTTTGTCGGTCAGGCATATGTTTTTGGATGTTAACATGCTTTCTTGTCAAATCCTTAGATCCAAAACAGATCAATCGGCTCGTGGTCAGTGGATTTCCATCTCTGCTCAGGAGGATAGTGAGATCTGTCCCGTGTCTCTGGGCAATAAGTTTGAGAAAATTAGACCACGTGGTGCGGAGCCCTGGTTGATTCATGCCGACAGGTCTCCACTGTCGGAGTTTCAGTTCACAGCCATATTTAAGCGTGCGTTAGTGCACGAGGGTTTGGACCCGTCGCGCTTTGGTACACACTCCTTCAGGATTGGGGCAGCTGCTGCTGCTGCTGAGGAGGGCTCTTCAGTTAGTGCCATTTAAGCTTTAGGTCGTTGGAAATCAGATGCGTACAAAACCTATATCAGGCCGAATAAATAGTCAGTACGCAGTAGGTCAACCCCCTCCCGTGTTAACCTTGGGCTCTGCCGCTCGCCGTTGTTTTTATACGGAGGCATGAAGGGATTTTGCCATTTTTTCCTCTGAAAAAGGCCTGATTAGTGGTGTGCCTCCGGGGTTATGGTTTTTACCTTCATTTGGGTTAACACTATCCCCCTTTTAATATTTTGTAAAGTAAATTAAAAGTAATTAAAAGTCACTCGAAGTCACTTAGAAGTTAACTAACTGTTCTATGTTACATGGAGCTGTGATACGAATATCAAAAATGGAGCAAGGTGTATCGGTGTGAGGTGTATGAGAGCAACCTGTTGGTGATGACTCCTATTATCTGTGTTGCAGGTGGTTCAACTCAGAGTTTAAAAATATGGTTTGTTGGGCATTCATTCGTGTTTGCCAACAATACAGAAGCCTTTGGAAGGCCAGTGGATATTCGGTGGATTGGTGTAAGAGGTTTGAGATGGAAAGGTTTGATGCCACTTTTGACTGCTGAAATTACTAAAGCAGGCCCACCAGATGTGTTGGTGATACATTTGGGGGGTAATGATGTGGGCATAGATAAGTCTTTGGACTTAATTATTGCCATTCGTGAAGATCTGAGGAGCATTAAAAATCGGTGGCCTTCAATATCGGTGTGCTGGTCCAATATAATACCCTGAATTAACTGGCGTGCAAAGAAAGCTTTCAGTAAAATAAAAGCCATGGTTTTCGAGTTAAATAGAGCAACAAAGAAAATAATTTTGGAAATAGGGGGAATAGTGGTAGATCACCCCTTGATAAGATCTGAGTTTGAGCATCTCTATAGGAACGATGGAGTTCACCTTTCCGAAGAAGGTAATTGGATTTTTGTAGAGCAGCTTTTTTTGGAGAGTAGGTCAGTTAGTGAGGTCTATGGGTGGCGGGCTGGGTGTCCGTTAAAGGACTCCAGCGTGGCAGGAGAGCTTTTACAATCGGTGACTAATTCATACGGTGCTATCGCTCATTGGCCGCACGTCACTGCTCCTTTCGAAGCACCCTGGCTCTTGGTACCTCTGTGCGAGGACCCCTTGACCTGCACTGTGCGCGTATTTCTTGGGGAGCCCAGAAGGGAGTGGTCATAATGATGCCAGATTTAGCACCGGCCGATCGTATAGGACTGTGGTGCCTGGGACCAGTGGTTGGTGCACTGTTCGGTTTCGCTATTAGTTGTTAGCTGATTGTATCGCTCTCGCCGCCACCCTTTCATAGGTTAATTTAGGTAAACAAATAAATAAAAATAAATAAATAAAAAGTTTACGTTATTTGCCACTACAAAGTTGTCGGTGTCTTTATTTGTAGTTAAGAATGTATAGTGATAAGATTAACGTTGTTAAGGTATAGTGTAATGCTGAGGGAATCAGCAGTATGTAGTTTAACACATATATCACCAAACTCTACAGAGCAATAGAATGTCTGTGAGCATGGAACAATATTTCTGGTTTTCTCTGTGTATGTCCAATTGTGATCGCTATGTAGAATGTTTTCAGTGTTCTTGGGCATGCTCAGATGCATTATTTGTTTGGAGAGATTCCAAGTTCCGGAGCATGCTCAGTATGTATCTCTCTTGGGTATGCTCAGTGCAGTTGGTTGGCTGCAGAATTAGTGGTGCTATATAAATAGATGTTGATGATCATATTTGTCATGTAGACTAATAATACCAAAATTATATGCTGAAAACAATAGCATAGCAGATATACCTACAGTTTCGTACAGAGCTACATCTTGATTATTACATTTTCTTTTCCTTTTCTTTTATGGCATGCGAGGTATGTCTATTAAATAATGAGACTGATTAAATAACTCACCTTTATTTATTGGTATTACAAATTGAATGTTTGTCCCCTTCAATATACTCCCTATTTGCACTAATACATCACTATAGTCTTGTTTTCCACTGGTCGAAGGCGTGGAGCAAATCAATTTCTGTCACTTGTTTCAACATATCTGCCGTTTTCTTCTTTCAGGCATTAACTGACTCAAAATGTGTCCCTTTCAGCACTGATTTAACTTTTGGTAAAAGATAAAAATCACAAGGTGCTAACTTGGGCATATATGGAGGATGTTGAAGAGTAGTAATGTGTTTGTCGGTCAAACACTGCTTCACAGAAAGTGCTGTGTGAGCAGGGCATTGTCCTGGTGAAGAAAGAAACCATTTTTCCACAGTTGCGGACGTTTCTTTCTGACTCTTTCTCTCAGCTTTTGCAAAACTTCATTATAATAATGCTGATTAACTGTTGTGCCTTCTGGAACCCATTCTTCCAAAATTACACCCTTGATATCGAAAAAAACAATAAGGATTTCTTTGAATTTTGACTTGCTTTGACAAGCTTTTTTCATTCTTGGTGATAACGATATTTTCCAGTGCATTGACTGTCTTTTGGTTTGAGGATCATACTGGAAGACACAGGTCTCATCACAAGTGATTACTTTATGAAACAGGATTGGATCAGTGTCAAGTTGCTGCAGAATGTCAACACAATATCATCATTATCATCGTCATCACCATTTATTTATATAGCGCCACTGATTCCGCAGCGCTGTACAGAGAACTCATTCACATCAGTCCCTGCCCCATTGGAGCATACAGTCTAAATTCCCTAACATACACACAGAGAGAAAGAGAGAGAAAGACTAGGGTCAATTTTGACAGCAGCCAACCTATTAGTATGCTTTTGGGGATTTTTGGGGGGGGGGGTTTCTGGGTGTGTTAGAAAATCGCAGCACCCAGAGGAAACCCATGCAAACACCGTTAGAACATACAAACTCCACACAGATAAGACCATGGTTGGGAATTGAACTCATGACCTCAGCACTGTGAGGCAAAAGTACTAACCACTTAGCCACCGTTCAACGTTCTTTTTGCTCTGGTGTGAGAATCCTTGGGATCATCTTTGCACAAACTTTCATCATGTTAAGTTGCTCACGCAAAATTTTCCATACAGTGCCTTTGTCAATGTTCACGGATTCAGCTATCATTCGAACACTGAGTCAGCGGTCTTTTCATACAATCTGACTGATCTTTTCTACATTTTCTTCGGTTCTTGAAGTACAAGCTCGCCCAGGGCGTTCATCATCTTCGACATTCTAACAATCTTTTGTGCCACTCAAACACACGAGCACAAGACAAGCAGTCATTCCCATAGGTCGTAGTAAGCAGTTGAAAACATTCTGTTGGTGTTTTGTGCAATTTTACTAATAATTTCAAATTGACACGTTGTTCAACTTTTAAACTTAGCATTTTTTCGGCACTCTACAAAAAACACAACCAAACTAAATGGCAACTCACAATCAACTGAACGTCATAGAGTGTTGCTGCTTGTCAAGCAGATTCAGTCCGATTCAAGGTTACTACGTATGTAGCTATAACCGGTTCTGACTGCTTTGTTTACTAGGTGGAATCACAGTCTCGTTATTTAATAGACATACCTCGTATATAGACACAATATAAGCACCAATACAATTGCAGACAATAATAATACACCATAAGAGAACCATGATAGTACGATTTTGGTTAGCGCACAAATAGCTGATTTACAAATTAATGTATTACTGTTGTTGACTGGTAAACTGAAAATTGAAACTTGGAAAGAAATATTATTGGTGAATAGAGGATGATAGAGGAAGGCAATTGATAAAAAAAAAAGATGGCTTGAGGGAAAATAGCTGGTCTATAAATATCGAGGAGTGAATGCTATTGATGGATATTATAAGAATAATTCTGATAGTCCTGAAAGTGAAGTTATTCTGGGAAGTGGGATTGTTATATAGGTACCACAAGTACCAGATTTGAGTGGAATCATGAGATTTATTATTTAAGCAGGCTGTGATCTTCTCCATAGCAGCAAGGTGCCAGATTTATCTATGCAGAAGTATTGGTCGAGCTTCAGGGCGCTTCCATTGATTAGCTATCAAACATTTTACTGTATTGAGAATCTCTGTGGTTTGTATGTTTGTCTAGTCCCAAAAATGGTAAATTTAAAATAATTTACAGCAAAGTTGCATCTATCTATCTACCTATTTATCATCTATCTCATATCTTATATATCTTATAAATTGTGTCCTTATTGGCCATTTCTGCAACCATAGACCACTGGTTAACTTCCAACTTATTAGCACCCATCAGTTCAACAAGGCTTTCATGAGGCAGGATGTGTACTAGACTCACACAGAGGAACCTTTATGGTAAGGATACGTTGGGCAATATAGAACCACAATTCTATTGTAGATAAAATACATTTTATATATATATATATATATATATATATATATATATATATATATATACAAGTTAACCCGTGCATGATACTCATGCATTCTAGTCAAATCAAGCTACTTAAGGTGTTAAAAAGGTTCTTGTCATGCATTTGGGCCATAGCCCAGGCCTCCTCAGATGAAGAGCGTTACTTCCTGACGTAAGTGTCCTTTTTTAACGTGGTTTTGTCCACATGTCACCACCTCATCATTCTTCTCCATCACCTCATCCTTCATTTTCATCGCCACATCTATCCAGATGTCTATCCAGACACAGGGATCTCTCTCAGCGGTCCTGAGTATCACACTCCTCTCACTCTGTCACCCCCGGCAACCACCAACCACTCCCCACTGTCACCCCCGGCAACCACCAACCACTCTCAACTGTCACTTCTCCTTCAAGAAATATATATATATTTTTTAAATCTTTATAAACACTTTTAACAATTAACAAATTAAATTAACAAATTAAAAACATCTTAGTATACCAAATTTCAGCCCTTTCTGAATTTTTTTTTCCACACACACAAGGAATTTAGTAGGTCAGTGTATAACTCCGCCCAGCAGGTGGCGCTGCAGCTTGGTTTTATTTTTTACACACACACACACACACACAGACAGACTAACACACGCCACTAAGCATTTATATTATAGATATATATATACATATATATTAAACTATATTATACGCCTAGGGTCATGGCTAGACTTTCATGGAAGCCGAACGGCAACATTGGCTGGTGGCATCACGGACGTGCCCACATCGCATGTTTGTGATGGTATTTGCTGGTTTGCTTATCCTGAACTGTTGAGTGTGACAAACATTGCATGATATATATGATAGTATATCAATAAAAAATCATTATATTTTACCTTAGGGGTTCCTTGAGTGCCCCTTATATACACACTGTTTTCTTTCGTTATAAACATTGCATGAGACCAGAGGAATGATGTGACTTTAATATGTGTTTATATTGGCTAATAATGATGATGCTACTGTGGGAGCTTGAGAGGACCTATATGAGGGGTTAACTCTCTTTGTGTTAATAATTAATAGATACCCTCTTAGTCAAGCCCAGAGAACACAGTGGCCACACGAGGGATTACTATCAAGCTGTAGCAGGAGAATTATATAACAGATATATTGTAATCATTTGAAGTTAATCCAAAGATTCCGCTACCTATGATGAGATATATGTATGGAGATAACTAAGGGAGACAATAAGTTAGCCCAGGGCTGGCAATATAATTGAATATATATATGAAAAACTATCAAGCCAGCAATTCAGAGCAGGATCGCGGCAAGACAAGGGATACTTGTCTTCTTAACAGTTAATGTTTGAATTCAACATGATATGTCATTTCAAGTTTTTAATATTTCACTACTAGAGATTATTTTATTAATGTATTAATAAAGATTTATCTAAGATTCGTAAGTATACAAACAATACACATTTATATTTTCATATATTCATTTAGAGTGCCCCATAAGATCACTCTTTTCTTTCTATTTGAATAAACCGTATAATTGTTGATCGGGTGCACCCTTCCTCTGTATGTATCTCTTATATAAGTAAAATTAGGAGAAATACGAATATTGAGGGAGAAAAATGGTATGCTTGGTGCAGTCTTCCCTCTCTTTTTTACTGAGGGATCTGTCAACTCGGCGGGTGGTATGCCAGCATATGTTGTTGAAAATACATGTTTTGCTTTGAATTGGTGCTGTGAAGGGGAGGAGAATAGAACATTTGGTAGTTCTATGGATTCATGTTGGAGGCTGAAAACACTCAGGTGGGTGCCGGACACTTAGGGGAAGGGAGAATGAGGGAACTGGTTTTACTGGCCTAGCGTCCACTTAGCCATTAACAGGTTCTGTAGGGCCTGTGTGGTGTGCCTCAAAACCTACTCCAGAGTTACAAGAAAGCCTCAAATGGAAAAAGCTCATAAGAGTCCTGTTATAAGGGGCTATGAGTGGAAACAAAGAGAGGACAGGCTGTTTAGGAACAGTATTCTCAGTTTTAAAGAAGATAAGGTCCCCGTTAGTGCGCTGACTGACATGGTCGAGAGGACACTTTAGTTGGTAAAGGTGGCTCTCTTTCAGAGATCTAGTGTCCGCCTTGCCAAAGTTGGCGACACTAAGGGAAGGGTATGTGGCAAAGAGGCCTATTTGTCACACCTCTCCTACAAAGGGACAGGTGAGGTCCCGGGAGTTTGCCGTCAGGGTTAAAAATTTGCTCCTAGGCTAAACTTATGGTCTAATGAGGTAATTAAATTAAAGTAAGGAGCTTTGTGTATTTAAACCAGTCCTTTTAGTTGTTGGATATGACCGATGTTAGAAGAGCTGGTCGATGTCCAGTTAGGACAATTAGGGGTAAATGTACCAATCTGCGCATTCTGCAAGTTGCCGAATATTGGCGACTTTGCAGTGCAGATTTAAAACGGCAATGTCTTTACAGGCAAAACTTACCTGTGACGACATTGCCATTTTAAATCTGCCCTGCAAAATCACAGAATATTGGCAACTTGCAGAATGTGCAGATTGATACATTTACCCCCTAGGTGTCTAGTTGGCATTAGGGTCACCAGGATTTGTAAACAACACGGGATTGTCTTTTGGTGTCATCCTGACGAGACTGCATGCTGTTTATGGCAAGGCAAGCAATAAAAATGTTATTTGAAGGAAGAAGCTGTTGGTGTCTGATATCTGCGGGTTGTCAGTGTCACAAGGTGTTAGAAGTGGTACTATATATATATATATATATATATATATATATATATATATATATATATATATATATATATATATATATATTGATATATATATATATATATATATATATATATATATATATATATATATATATTGATAGATATATATTCATATTTACACATGCACACACAAAGTGGTCAAAGTTGAAATTTAGAAGTGGAGATAGAAAATGATAGTTTTGCATTGAACGCAGTAGGATTAGTGGCGGTATGGCATACACTATATACCAGCCTACTTGGATGTGTATGGTGTGTGTGTGTGTGTACAATTCTTTTTTTTGTATTATCCATCCATTAAACTTGACATAAAATAACTGTCTACTCTAAATTAATATGGCTTCTGTCAATCAAATTTTAAATTTCTGCATACAGTATAGTAAAAAAATAGTTCTTTATGATTCAGTGACAGTTTATTCAGTAGAATTTTGTGACAATGTCAAGTTATATAGTCATCAGATATGGAAGCTATTTTTAACTAACAATGCAGTAAGTTTTACCCAACAATTTAACGTAAACTCTTTGGAAATTACAGCCACATAAAATAAGTGTTCTAAGCATGCTAATAAGCATTCAACTTTTGAAATGTCAATTTATAAGTACATATCGCCACCTAGTGGATTTCTGAAAGTTACATACAACTAGTAATTTTAAAATAAAAAGGCAGTGGAGTTCTTTCACGAATGGATGGCACCCTGCAAAAGACCAACAAAGGTTGTTATGATAGTCTTCATTGCTTTTACTGTTTACATTATTTTTGCACCAATTTGTGTGACCTGTTTTGCAGAGAATCTACATCTTTCAGGCCGAATTGTGAGTAACATAGTTGCAATTAAACTCTAGATTAAGTGCTGAAACTGTTTAAATTTACCTTACTATCAATTTGATACGTTTGACTAACATTCTCCTTACCCTAGCCATAGAACCACAAGCTGCTCCATAGAACTGCTGTTCTCGGGGCTTCGGCTACCAAAATTTATTGAGTAGGTAGTAGTGTGGTTTCTAGTGAGATTTCATTTTGCAGGAAAGTCATTAAAATCATCTGTGGTTGTGGAGATACCATGTACTTGAAGAATTTATGATTTTGGGAAGTAACACAGTGTCATGCACATAATTCGGTGCATGTAAACCAATGTCGTTTAAATCTTATAATTAAATCTGATAGTTGAAAAAGAAGGTAAAAGACTTCAATATGCCTGTAAAATGATGCAATGAAGCTGAGGGTAGATATATATTTGTGGAAAGGCAACTTAGACCATGCCTAGGAAGACCAGTGTGCAGATGTTGCACTCTATTCACTTTACATAGAATTTATTTTTATTTTTTTAGATATTAATATCTATTGTTTCCATATTATAAACATTTAACTATCAACAAAACTACCATACAGGCCCGGCGCTCCCATTAGGCAATGTTAGGCACTTGCCTAGGGCGCCAGGCTCTGGAGGGCGCCACAGAATACTAAAAGACTTTAAAACTGTGCGGCGACCGCTGACCATACCTGTTACGGCCGCCGCACAGCATTCAGATGCACGGGGAGGGGGGGGAAGAGGCTATTTTGTCACCACCGCCGCCTCTCTGCTCCGTCTCCACCCCTCCACTTACTAGTGTCAGTGAATGGAGGGGAGGAGACGGAGCAGAGAGGCAGTGGTGGTGAGACAAGGTAAGGAGAGGAGGGAGGAGAGCGGCGATTTTTGCGGGGGGGGGGGGGGGGGGGCGCTTTTTTAAAAATGCCTAGGGCGCCGTGGACCCTAGCACCGGCCCTGCTACCATATAATTATTTTATACAGATAGGATGCTTTTGAGGTTGAAGGTTGCTTCAGCAGGCTACAATGATGGGAGTGGGGGTTATTGAGTATGAAAGGTTGTGTAGAACTTGAATTAAAGCAGAAAAAATGTGCACCCAGGTGTAATACATAATCTATGCAAGAAACTAGAAATACAACAGTGCATTAAAATACATGTATTTGTCACATGAAATAAAGGCAACCAATCTTTATAAGATCTTATATTAAACAACAAAGTGTGTAATAAGCAGTATTTTATTTTAAAAAATGGAAACAATAAAAATATAAGTTCATTCCTATGGGAAAAAAATGTAAAAGAATCAAGTCTAAACCAATATCGCTAAATAAAAAGGTAAGGGAAGAAATGAAAAGGAAGCAGTGTACATTTAAATTGTTTAGGTCTGAAGGAACAGGGGAGTCCTTCAGTATCTTCAAGGAATGTAATAAAACATGCAAAAAGGAAATCAGATTGCCTAAATTTGAAAATGAAAAACAAGTTGCAAAAGAAAGCAAGACAAACACTAAAAAGTTTATTAAGTATATAAATGGCAAAAGGATTAAAACAGACAATATAGAAAGTGTCATGGGTGGATTGATTAATGATAATAAGGAAAAAACAAAGGTATTAAACACTTTTTTTGTCTTCAGTATTTACTAGAGAGGAACAAATGGTAGGAATAATAAAATGGAAATGCATCTGTACCATTAATTAATACTTGACTGACACAGGAAGAAGTCCAGAGGCAACTGAATTAAATTAAGATAAATAAAGCTCCAGGTCCAGATGGCATACACCCAGTGGCGGATCCAGGGGGGGGGGCGATCGGGGCTTGCTGCCAACAGCTGCACACTGTGCAGGTCCGTTCAGCAGTGAAAGTGTGCTGTCCCGCTGCTCTGATTGTGTTTTAAACACAATCAGAGCAGCGGGACAGCACACTTTCACTGCTGAACGGACCTGCACATACTGTGCAGCAGCCGGCAGCCTTAGAACACAGAAAGGGGGCGGGGCCTAAATCGCCCCCCCTAAAATCGCCCGGGGTAGGACAAATGTCTGGGTCCACCCCTGCATACACCCAAGGGTTCTCCATCTCACTACTGGGGGTAAATGTATCAAGCTGAGAGTTTCAGGTGGCTTTGAAAAGTGGAGATGTTGCCTCAGATTCTAGTTATCATTTATTTAGTACTTTCTACAACAGTGTTGGCTAACCTGTGACACTCCAGGTATTGTGAAACTACAAGTTCCAGATGTATGAAGTGAGATTTCATGTAAAATCGCCAGAGTTGTGCTTCTGTCAAAATTGCTATTTCCAAACTCGATAGAGATCAAACTCCCGACTGTTTGCCACTCCAGCTATACAAGTCTCATATGTATGAAACGCGATTAAGCAAACTCAGGAGTTTGCTTTCAAATACGCTAGATACAACACGCTTGCTTGCTAGCAGCGTGTTTTGTAAACACATCACTGTTACACTGTTCTGCAATAGAGCCGGAGCTCCGGCAGCTGTCTAAACTGTAATGTTGTTTTTTTTTTTAAAAAGTGTGGGGTCCCCCCTCTATTCACTATTAACCCTAGTGCTGCCAGACTACTGCTGGTTCCATGAAAATCGGGGAAAAAAATTGCGTGGGGTCCCCCCGATTTTCATCACCAGCACTAGGCAATCCAGCCAGGGTTGGTGGCACTATAGCAGGGGGACACGTGACAGGGGTTCCCCTGCCATAATGACAAACCAACCCCAAGCTTTTCAGTGCTGGGCTGGATTCCATAGGGAGTGGGGTCCGCCGAAAAAAACGATCAGGCCCCCTCTCTAGGAAAAACCAACCCAGTGCTGAAAGCACTAAGGCTCTTCTTACACCCCTGAGCAGTGGGTGTAGGGTAATAACGGATAAGTAAGTAGAAAAAAAATAAACAGACGTCATTTTGTTTTGTGGAACTACAAGTCCCAGCCAGCCAGGGTGCCATAAATAATGTGGACATGCTGCTACTTGTATAACTACAAGAAACCGGCATACCCATGGAAGCCAGGGCATGTTGACACTTGGAGAACCACAAGTGCCAACATGCCCTGACACCCACGGCTGGCAGGGACCTGTAGCTCCACAAAAGAAAATGTTAAATAAGCCACCACACCCTTGTTAAAACCACATACATTTAATAAAAATAATAAACCCACAATAAAGACAGTAAACACCCTCATTTATACCATATATTTTTATTAAAAACAATAAATAAATGCCCAATCCCCCTCCTTTTCCCATTGTCATGGCTTGTGAAGTAAGCGTGTATGGCTTCTCGCTGTTCCTCCATCCTCATAAGCACATAAATTGTGGAAATCCACTTTATAACCACCTCTTGCTTCAGTTGGTGGCAGGGCAAAATAAATTGTTTTTGCAGCTGCTGCAATTTCCTACATGCTGTTGCAGAATGGCAAAAAAAATTACAGTGACATGCAGGAGATGCTGGCTGTCTGTGTCCCGAAATATTTCGGGTCATTTTTGGCATTCTGCAGCAGCATGTAGGAGATTGCAGCAGCTGTAAGAAAAATTTGAATTTGAGGGGGAATGTACTTTATTCCAGTGCAGTGGAGAATACTTTTTGTGTAGTCAAAGCAGCTTGAGAAATTGAGGGAGGAGATGAAACAAAGCAATTCCGGTAGCTATGTCGGACTTGTAGATCAAGTAATATATTAGCTCCACCAGGATCCAAGAGTTATCAACATCTTGAAAACTGATCACTACATTTTGGCAACTGTGCTTGATCCTAGGTTTAAAAACTGTGTCTTCTCTTTCTTTCCAACTGTCCCAGATCTCAAGAGATGCAATAAACTCCTAACAGCTCAAGTGGTATATGACACAACGACGTCTCCTCCTTCAGTTTCTCTTGCAACTGCCGCTAGGAAAAAAACTTAGCTTTCCCAAGAGACTCAGTGGTAATGTAGATGAGTCAGCACAACATTTTGACATTTGGTCTGGTCTAAAAGAATTGCCCAAAAATCGTGACAGCTGTCATAAAATGAAATACAAATTCCAAAAGGAAGGCCATTACCGGCAATTACATCAAAGTACAGAGACTTCTGTAATGGTGGATTCCAGCGGGGGTGAATTAGTATTGTGTGAGCATGATGTACACACTGATGAGGATGAGGGTGAAGATGATGACAGTGTAGATTTCAGGTGTTGGAATGTAGCTGAGAGAAGGGAGCTAGCTGATGCCAGTATGTTTGTTAATATTTTGGGTAGAATGGCATGTTGGCAATTTTATCTTTTTACAGTAAACTTTCACCTTTATTAGAGAGGTGTTTTTTTCTTTAAAAAGGTAAAAGGTTGTATTTTACAATTTTGTCTCCCTGACTTAAAACCACTATGCACTTGAACATTGGCCTTAGCAGATGACACAGAGGGATTAGTATTATCATGACTGGTGCAAGCAGCTGCATGGTGCTCCTGGTCTTCTGTGGACTGATGTGAATCCATATCGATGGCACAGAGCAATGTGACTGGAGACTGGAGAGTGACAAAAACACTGCCACCCCTCCTGCTTCTGTATGAGCAAGGTCACTGGAGACTTATATGAACACTACCACCCCTCCTGTTTCTGTATGAGCAATGGCACAGAGCTATGTCACTGGAGACTGATAAGAACACTACCTTTCCTCCTGTTACAGTGTGAGCTATGGCACAGTATAATGTTACTGGAGACTGCCAAGAACACTGCCACCCCTCTTCTTTCTGTTTTAGCTATGATGCTGGCCAACTGCACTGGAGACTGCTAAGAACGCTGCTACCCCTACTGTGTCTGTCTGTGAAATGGCAACGGATCTCCATGGAGACAGGTACTTATAAAATCTAAATCTGGCGAGATCCAACGATGCAACAATGACGTTTTGCTTTGTTTTCAGTTCTGAGGGCGCGCAAAAGTAGCTTGGTACTCGGATCTTCGAGCATCCCTAAGAAACACCAAAAACAATCATTAAGTTTACAGAAATATGATAAGTTATCAATTAAAGAACAGCTAAACAAATACAATAAGTATCAAATTAGTTAATGATGACATTGATACAATTAACAGCAAGCCTAGAAAGTGGAATCTAAACTTAAGGGAAAGGAAATCAATAGAGAATTTACAAATAGATTATAACATCGCTGTGAAACCGGCAGATAAGGGAAGGTTAAGTGTTGTTATAATGGACCATCAGAAGTACAAGTTAGAGATATATCATCAACTAACAGATGGTAGAACCTATAAAATTACTAGGGGAGATCCCAGAAATCAATTAAAAAGGAAATCACACTAATGATAAATATCGAGATGATAGTACCATTAATAATGAAACAGCCGATTACCTAAAAATCGAGAATCCCACTATCCCTACGATATACATCCTCCCCAAAATACATAAGAGTATAGATAATCTGCCGGGGAGGCCGATTATAGCGGGGGTTGGATCAATAACAAGTAATATTTCTGAATTTGTAGACTATTATCTCCAACCAATAGTCATCAAAAATAAATCTTATTTGAAGTATACAGGAGATATACTTGAAAAATTATCCAATTTAAGATGGGAACAGAACTACATTTTAGTAACAGCTGATGTTAGTTCACTTTATACCATCATTGAACATCAGATAGGTATTAAGGCTGTTAGGGAAGCTTTGAGCCATAGTGAATATTCTCTGTCTTTACAAAATCTTATCCTGGAAAGTATTGGACTTATTTTACACAATAATTATTTCTATTTGAAATGGACATTTTTATGTGCAGGGTGTCGGCACTGCTATGGGCACCAGGTTCGCCCCAAGTTACACTAACATCTTTATGGCCCATTGGGAGATGTATCAGGTGTGGGATGGCCACTCCTATGGTGCGAACCTGGTGTCGTGGCATAGATATATAGACAAATATAACGGTTGGCGAGCGCAAATGGAGGTGGGGGAAGGGATGAGGATGCAGCCACTACCTCACAGGGAGATTTGCCTGTGATCTCCAATGGTAACAAATATCTAAATAATGAAAGGTGGGCGCAAATAAGGGAGGATATTAGACACATAAGGATAAGTGATATCAGTATATACATATACCTACAGCAGTCCCAAATGGATATAGTGCAGTGAAAGTCCTCTAGTTCCACATATGGAAATGTCCCAATGGATTGAACTCTATATGGGCTATGAATATCTACTTCACAGGTATTTCCAAAAGTAGATATTCATAGCCTATATAGAGTTCAATCCATTGGGACATTTCCATATGTGGAACTAGAGGACTTTCATTGCACTATATCCATTTGGGACTGCTGTAGGTATATGTATATACTAATATCACTTATCCTTATGTGTCTAATATCCTCCCTTATTTGCGCCCGCCTTTCATTATTTTGATAGATATATATACGACATTGTATTTACATGGCAAGGTCAGAGAGAATCTCTAGATGATTTTTGTAAACATTTAAATAATAATCAGTACAATATCTCACTAACGTTTAATATTAGTGTGACAAGTGTAGATTTCTTGGATCTTACTCTTTATGTTGAAAGAGGTGTTTTATGCACCAAAACATATTTTAAACCAACTGATTCCAATTCCTATATTCAAGCTGAAAGCGAACATCACAAAAATTGGCTTGACGGTATCAGGTACAGCCAATTTAGAAGACTGCAAAGAAATTGATCTGATAATAAGTCTATAAGATGCAGTTAGCAGATATGAAAGAACAATTTATACAGAAAGGTTATAATAAATTAAACATTGATAAATCAGCAATAAGAGTTGCATCTCCAGAAAGACAAAATATGTTGGAAAAGAACAAAAATATAGGTATTAAAAATATTCAGAAAGATGATCGTTATAAATGGGCGTTCTTTTCCCAGTATAATAGTCAATACAAACAACTAAAGAAGACCATCAGGAAGCATTGGCTTATACTTATGAAAGACCCTGTCTTAAAAAAAGTATTACCTGATAAACCAATGTTTGTGTATCGAAAAGCTCCGTCTTTAAAAGATAAATTGGTTAGGAGTGTACTTCCAGATGTAAGTAAAAAAAAGTCAGATAAATACAAAAGGTTTCCACAAGTGTGGAACAGGCATTACATGCCAAACCTATAGAAAGTGTTGTAGTAAATATACTCACTTTCAGGTAGGGAATCTGAACTATAAGATTAACCAGTTCAGTACATGTCATACAAAAAATGTAGTGTATTTAATTGAATGTTCTTGTGGTCTCCTATACGTTGGTAAGACATCTAGACTCCTAAAAGTTAGATACATCAGAAACATAAAAAAGGGCGTAGATACTCATTCCATTCCAGCCCATTTTAAATTGGCCCATCAGTGCTCTGAATCTCATATAAAGAACTTTTGGGGTATCCAATGTATTGAATCTAATTGGAGGAAAAATCATGTCCCTTTAAGGTTGGCACATGCAGAAATGAAATGGATGTATATATTACATACCTGATCTCCTGACGGTCTAAATTTGGAATTTGAACTTAAATGGTTTCTAAATTAGATTATGATATGTTTTGCAATAGAATGTCATTTATATTTTACTTTATTTTAACATTTTTAATGTGAATAGTATATATTAAATTTTTGGCTACAATTTGTTCATAAGTATTGTGACAAATGAGTATTGATATATAACCTGTATTCTAAGATATGAAAAATGGTGGTTGGTTATATGTAATAGATAACACCATATTTTAATATTTAATATTTCCATATCTGTGTTCTATACTACTTACACACATTGACAGACGCTTTTCAATGTTTCATATTGTGTTTCATTAGGCTGTATGTTTATAGAGCATTTGTCAACAAAGTTTTTCTGATTTGAAGATGTGTGCTAAGCCTCGTTTTCAAACAAACTTTTCATTGTTATTAACATACCCGTGGATGCTACACTCTGAGTCTGTGGAATTCCGGAAGTTACGTGTCACTTCATCTAACAATATGATATATAAAGAGACTATTCTAGGTATATGCAACACTAGCCTTGACAAAGACCAGCAATCCGTAGGCGTTGGCGGAAAGAGATTGGCAAGACTGTTCCTGCGGAGTCCGTGCCATCATTGTCGTGGCAAGGAGGCGCCCTTGATTGATGTACTGAAAGCTGTCTTTTCTTTGGACACTGGTAGGCGGCCTTGCCACTAATGTATATACGACACATTTGTCAATGGTGACACTGTTTATTTTAGATATTTTTATTATTTATTTTTATTCATTGTTTTTGTATGAAACTTGTATTAAAGGATAAAGCACTATGTTATCCTCTTTTTCCCTTTTCTCTTGATTGGAGTGCTATTTGGGAAATACATAGGAGAAGATGAGATGACTACTAATGTGTGAAATATCAGTGCCTGTTCTTTTTTGGAACCACAGCTTTCTGCTTAATGGTGTAAGTTTGTTCACAAGAGAGGTTTATTAATAGGGGTGTTTCTCTATATACAATTATTAGAGGTGACGGAGCTCCTATTCTTTACTCCATATTATACCTATATGGGCTTAAGATTTGCTGTATGATCACTATTTCAACACTTCCAGTATAGTAGAAATATCCTCACAGGGTGCAACCGCTATTTATGAACGTATCACATTTCTGTTTGAAGATATCTACATATCACCGTTTTGTTGTTTGAAGAATTATTTCCTTGACACCATCTATGAAAAATGAAAATCTGAAACTACATAAATCAAGTGACTTTGTGATATTTGTAATAGACTCTCGATGTTCCATCTGTTGTATATGTGTACACATTTCGTTTATATATCTTATGTGCAAAAGATCAGCGCTGGATTGCTTTACTAATCTTTTTTCAGTATATGTGATATAGTGGATAATTGGTGGAATCCTTATAGTTAGAGTATTAGCTGCTATCTTTGTCTAGCGCGATCAGTACCTTTCATTATTTTTCACAATAAGTAATTGCAAATGCAATTCTATTATTACTGTTATTATTTTTATTGTGAAATAACCCTCTCTATGTATTTGTGGTTTCTGTTCTATCAACTATGGTGCCTTCCAGATTTACATATTTGTAGTTTTCACCTATTTAGAAGTATAATCACAGAGGACTTGGTCCAAAATATTCCTTCCTGGCGTTTAAGCTTTTCTTTGGATATTTTATGTGGGATATTTAATTATACTGCTGGATTGCTTTGCTTTTGCTAAAGCTATACATTCCCACAGTGCTAATATCAGGGCCGGCGTCACCATTAGGCAGCTGTCCAGGCCGCCGGTCTCTGGGGAAGTGCGGCACTGTGGCCCAGATGACATTAATGTCTCAGAATGAGCCATTTTTTCAAATAATGCAGGCGGTGCGATTGCCAAGGTTGGATCACTATTTGCAAGACTAGGCTTATAACCTTGGACATAGCAGACAGGAGATAAGCCAACCCCCCCCCCCCCCCGGGAGTATTCCTGTGTTATAATGAGAGAATGTAGTAACATCTGTGTAAAGGGAGCATGAGTGGTTAAAACCTTTTGGGGCGTAGTTTTCTGTAATACGTGATTTTTTGCTATATAGATGGGGACTTGTAACTAATAAAGCAGAGTTTATTGTACACTCAACCATGCAGTGTATTTAATTCTCTCCAGCTGATGAGCTCATAACTGATAAACTGAAACAATCTGATTTAGATTTGACAGCATCTACAGAAAACGGGGGTGGGAGAAAGCATGCTACAGAAAACGAGGGGGGGGAAGATTCTACAGAAAAAGTGGGGGGAAAGAAAGGATACTACAGAAAACAAGAGGGGAGAGAGAAAAGAGGATTTATGTACTTACGTTAAATCCGTTTCTCTGATTCCGTCTGGGGGACACTGCTTTACCATGGGTTGTGAAGGGGAGCTGGGAGTTGGCACCTAACTAGTTAACTTTAGTGCTGGTGATAGACCCCTCCCCTCTACAATCCCCCTGCCTCTTCCTGTACAATCCAGTTAGTTTTAAAAAGCCCCAGGAGAAAAAAGGGTAGTCAAACAAGAGCACACAGTAGAATAACAGAAGGGAGGGATCGCAGTGTCCCCCAGACGGAATCAGAGAAACGGATTTAACGTAAGTACATAAATCCTATTTTCTCTTTCATCCAGTCTGGGGGACACTGCTTTACCATGGGGACGTTCTAAAGCAGCCCCTAAAGGGTGGGACTACTCTGAAAATCCTGCTCGTAAAGCATTACGAGCGAAATTTGCATCTGCTGATGCAAAGACATTAAATTGATAAAATTTAGTAAACGTATGGACAGAGGACCAAGTGGCTGCCCTGCAAAGCTGGTCTGCAGAAACACCATTCCTTGCTGCCCAAGACGCCCCAACCGATCTAGTGGAATGGGCTGTGACTCTCTCCGGCACAGGACGGCTAGCCTTTATATAAGCTTGTCTGATGGTAGACGTAATCCATCTTGCAATGGACTGTTTTGAGGCTGGCCAGCCTCTCTTATTAGCGTCATAAAGGACAAATAGAGAGTCTGTACGTCTAATCTGGGAAGTTCTCCTAACATAAATGCGGAGAGCCCTAACCACATCTAACTTTTCCATCGATTGCTGATCCGTATGGGAAGAAGATGAGAAAACCGGAACTACAATTTCCTGGTTGAGATGAAAAGCCGACACTACTTTTGGTACGAAAGAAGGGAGAGTTCTTAACACCGCTCTGTCCTCGTGGAAAACCAAATATGGTTCCCTACAGGACAGAGCTCCTAATTCGGAAACTCTACGAGCCGAAGCGATAGCCAAAAGAAAGAGGACCTTCCAGGTCAACCACTTTAGGTCTGCCTTACTCAAAGGTTCAAAGGGGGGGCCCTTGAGCATCTCCAGGACCATGTTGAGATACCAAGGAGCAGTAGGAGGGACATAGGGAGGTTGGATATGTAAAACTCCCTGGAAAAAAGTCCTAATGTCTGGCAATTCGGCTAATTTCTTATGAAAAAATACAGAAAGTGCCGAAACCTGGACCTTTAGGGAACCTAGCCTAAGGCCTGCTTCCAGGCCATTTTGAAGGAAGGCTAATAGACGGGAAAGCTGAAAAGCGGACGAGTGGAACATCCTATTTTTGCACCATCTAATGTAGGCCTTCCAAATCCGGTGATAGATTCGAGAAGAAACAGGCTTCCTGGCTCGCATCAGAGTCTGAATTACACTGGGCGAAAAACCTCTAGCCTTCCAGAGGCTGGCTTCAACAGCCATGCCGTTAAATTGAGCTGAGGTACATTCTGGAAATGGAATGGACCTTGCAGAAGCAGGTCGATTCGATACGGAAGGCGGAACCCCGGCCCTTCCGCCATAGATATGATGTCTGCGTACCACACTCGGCGCGGCCAAGAGGGAGCGACTAGAATTACTGGCAGAAGGCCCTGCCGAACTCGTCTGAGTACTCGAGGAAGCATGGGAATTGGGGGAAACAGGTATCCCAACCTGAATTCCCATGACATCGTCAAAACGTCCACTGCCGCCGCTAAGGGATCCCTTGCCCATGCGCAAAACTTATGGACCTTCCGGTTGTGTCTGGAGGCCATGAGGTCTATGTCCGGAAGACCCCACCTGAGAACCAGAGACTGGAAGACATCTGGGTGTAGAGACCACTCCCCCGGCATCAGCTGGTTTCGACTTAAATAGTCAGCCTCCCAGTTTTCTATTCCTGGAATGAAAACCGCCGATATTGCTGGGACATATTGCTCTGCCCAAACAAATATTTGGGCTGCAATCTCCATAGCCGCTGCACTCCTGGTTCCTCCTTGTCTGTTGACATATGCCACGGCCGTGGCATTGTCGGACTGAATTCTGACCGGTTGGCCCTGAAGAAAAGACTGGGCTCCCCGGAGAGCCAAGAGAATGGCCTTCAATTCCAAAACATTTATCGGTAGAGTTGATTCCTGAGGCGACCAAATTCCCTGGAGTCGGAGGTGAAGGATTACCGCCCCCCAACCCTTCAGGCTGGCGTCTGTCGTGGCTATGATCCATGACCATTGTGCGAAGGATTTTCCCACGCTCATGTTGTGCGGACACATCCACCACTGAAGAGATTCTCTCGCTTTCTGAGATAGAGAGATCTTTTGACTTTTCAGGTGTAGGTGTGACCCTGACCACTTCGATAGCAAATCCCATTGGTAACATCGAGAATGGGCTCGCCCGAAGGGAATGGTCTCGAAAGAGGCCACCATCTTTCCGAGTAGCCTCATGCACAAGTGCATTGAGGGGCTGGGGTAAGACAAAACCTGGGAGGTTACCGACTGAATAGAGGAGATTTTCTCTGCTGGGAGAAACACTCTTTGCCTCCTGGTGTCCATGATGAGTCCCAGGAATAACATGCGCTGACACGGGATCAACTGGGATTTCTTTGAATTTATTAGCCAACAGTGGCCCTCGAGAACTGCCTGGGTGAGGGACAGGTGATAACGCAGGCAACCTTCTGAGGAAGCCTTGACGAGTAGGTCGTCCAAGTAAGGAACGACCTGAACTCCCTGCAGGTGAAGACATGCTGCCATAACTGATATAATCTTCGTGAAGACCCTTGGCGCAGTTGAGAGGCCAAAGGGGAGGGCCCGAAACTGATAGTGAGCAGATCCTACCGAGAATCTGAGGAGAGACTGGTGGTGGATCCAGATGGGAATGTGGAGATAAGCGTCCTTTATATCTATGGACGCCATGAACTGATTTATCTCTAGGCCGTTTATTACTGACCTCAGAGATTCCATCCGAAATTTGTCCACCCTTAAGTGAACATTGAGGCCCTTTAAGTTTAGGATGGGCTGAAAGGAGCCGTCCGGCTTCTTGACTAGGAACAGGTTTGAATAAAAACCCCTTCCTTTCTGCCCATCTGGCACTCTGCAGATGACCTGCTGGAGTAAAAGAGAAGCAACACAATCCTGTATAGCCCGTCTTTTTAAAAGATTCTGAGGTAGCGGGGTCTGGAAGAAACGCTGTGGAGCCGGGCCCAATAGGTCTATTCTGTACCCCTCTGAAATGATTTTCCGAATCCAAGGATCTTGGGAAGACGCTGTCCACTGTTTCTGAAACAGGGACAGACGTCCTCCCACTGGCGCCCCCAGTGGGAGGACGCAGGCTTTTCCTGGGTCTTAGCGGCCTGGCGCCTGGAAATAAACGAGGATCTTCCCCTAGAGGAGGAGCCTCGGGAATTAGATTGCCTTCCTCTGAAGGACTGACCCCTTTGGAAGGAGGTCCCTCGAAAGGGCTGTCGGAAGGAGCTATTCCTCTGAGCGCGGCTTCTGTTAGCGTATACTGGCAAAGAAGTGCTTTTGCCCCCCGTAGCCTGGGAAATGAGGGTATCCAATTTCGGGCCGAATAAGCCCGCTGCAGAAAAGGGGATGGTTTCAACGGACCGCTTTGACTCTGCATCACCTTCCCAGGATTTCAGCCATAGTGTTCTCCTTGCTGAAATGGAGGCCGCCTGAATGGCAGAGGAAACCGCCGCTGAATTCTGGGCCGCCTCATAGAGATACCCCGAAGCTTCCTTTAAATGCAAAGCAAGGGGAAGGAGCTCGGAGTCCTGTAAAGCTTCTGCCAGCTGGTCTGCCCATGCTTCCATGGCTTTAGCTACCCAGGCTGAAGCAAATGTGGGTCTAAAGCCAGAACCCGCAGCCGCAAATATTGATTTGAGCTGGGATTCTACCTTACGGTCATTGGCGTCTGGAAGAGACGCTGAACCCGGGGCTGGGAGTAGAGTATGTTTAGCCAGGCGAGCAATAGGAATGTCTACCTTGGGAATACTCTCCCAGCGAGTCACCTCTTCCTCCTGAAGAGGATACAAAGAGGTGAACCTTTTGGGAATGAAAAACCTTTTCTCAGGTTGTTTCCAAGCCCCTTCAGCAATCTCTCTGAGTTCTGCAGAAGGAGGGAAATGGTTGGTTTTTCTTTTGGCCTTTTTGAACAGACTTCTGTCCCTGGGGGAAACCTCCTCCGGCTCTGGGAAGTCCAGCGCCTGTCTAACCGCTAAAACCAAATCATTAACAAATTGGTTTCTAGGGTACACTTCCTGCTCTGAGGAATGACTATGGTCAGCATCCGAATAGATTTCCCCCTCTTCCTCAGACTCTTCCTCCGAATCTAAAAGGACCACAAGGGGATTTACCTCTCTAAGCCTCCTTCTCTTAGCAGGCGGGGCATTAGAGGAATCTAGCAACTGGTTAAGCTTGTTTAATCCCTTCAAAAAGGCTGTAGACCAAGCCGGGTCTGTATTAGCAGGGGCTGGGTCAGCCTGTGATGTGGAAGTTCCCGGCAAACTCGATCCACTGGCATCTGAGAAAGCCTGGGGGACTGACTGCGTATTAGTATTGCTAGCCACCGAGGTTGCCACAGTTGATAGCAACTGATTTGATTGAAAAACCATTTGGGCTAGGGAGGTAACCGACTGTGTTAGGGAGGTTACCCAGGCCGGTTCCTCAGACGAAGGGGCTGTAACCTGCTGGCTTTGCACAGAGGGGGCCCCTGCTTCGCATGCAGCGCAGAGCGCCAAAGGGTCCTTCTGCCCACATGGTAATTTAACATGACATTTAGAACATGTGAAATATTTTGCCATAGGGCCCTTTCCCTTATCTGTCATTTTATATAAAGGAAGGCACACCAATCACACAAAATCAATCTAGCTGAATATACAGATAGAGATAAAGGAAGAGAGAGAGAGAGAGAGAGAGTAAAATATTAAAAGAACAGAGTAAATTACAAGTAATCAACTAATGTCTTTGAAAAAGTTGTACTTGAATATTTTAAACACCATAAATATTTTAGGCTAGCAGGAGACTATAATGTAAACCTGCTAAGCCAGTAATAAAACAACGAATATGTGTTTAAATAAGCTTGTACTTAGCCCAAGGGCCACCAAGACAGGGAGAAGTCCAACAGCAGTCTGTGCTCTCCCTCAGCTCTGTTCCTGTTCCCGGGCTTCTGCTTTGGCGCCAGAACCCTGGGACAGTCCATCTCTCTCTTTCTCTGTAGGAAGGAGGGGAACTCTATGTTTTAGCTCCCCCCTCTTCCCTGATGCCGATGTTCCTGCTTGAAAATCCATAGGAAAAACGGCTTTTGGTGGCAGATTTGTGGAGACCTCTATTAGTTCCTCTTCCCAGGACAGAGGTCTCCGCAGCGGTACCTTTCCGACGCCCCCCTCCTATGTCTGAGGGGGGAATCTTGGTTTAGCCCCCTTCTCCTCGGCGCTGCTGCCGAAATCCAAGATGGCCACCGCCATTTTCATTATCCGATAACCGGCGCTCTATGCCTGTAATGGCAGCGCCGGTTAACGGGGAGGCTGTAGGAGTGCAGCGGTCCATGAGACCGCTTGTCACTCCCTTCAATCAGGCACTTTGTACTTCAGTCCCTGTCAGTGAGAACCGCTGGCTCTCTGCTGACAGGGGAATGCCTGCGCTGCCAAGCTGTGAGTGTGTTCTCTATATTAGAACACACTCCAGCGCTGCCACCTGAAAAAAGTAAAAAGTAAAAGAAAAAAAGAAAATTTCTTAACATTAAACTAAGCACTAAACAAAAAGGCTGCCCAACTCCAGGGCACCTAAAAAAAACTGGATTGTACAGGAAGAGGCAGGGGGATTGTAGAGGGGAGGGGTCTATCACCAGCACTAAAGTTAACTAGTTAGGTGCCAACTCCCAGCTCCCCTCCACAACCCATGGTAAAGCAGTGTCCCCCAGACTGGATGAAAGAGAAAGGTTTCTACAGAAAACAGGGGGAGAGAAAGGATGCTACAGAAAATGGGGGGGAAGAAAGGATGCTACAGAAAAGGGGGGAAGAATACTACAGAAAACGAGGGGGGGGGGGGGAGAGAAAGGATGCTGTAGAAAACTCTGAGGAGTTACTATGACCATAAAAAAACCAAAAGCCAAGAGGGTACAGAACTACAAGGTGACGTTTAATGACTTTTAATATACTTGTATACTGCAGTTAGTATGCTCACCCATATAATCCTTAATTATTCATAATGAATATTTATATAAACTCACAGTGTAAACAAATATAATTTAGTGATGTTAATATTTTAACATTTCTTTAATTTTATAATATTTTATTCTAACTCAACTTAGAAGCTGTGGAGACTTTCCATTATACCAGTCATTTAAAAATACATTTTAGACTGCAAGCTTTTGCAATTTTCCCTATCGTTTGGCATGTGCTGTATACAAACTCCCCTTCACATACTTACATACATACCTCTCATGTTACCTTAGTAAGAAAATCAGAGCTTTTCATAGCTTAATGAATTGCATAACTTTGCAGTCCTCGTATTAATCTATGGGGACTTTGTTAAAAAATATTAAATAGGTTATGGCAGGAGATATCTTTGATTTCTCCTGCTATAAACCCTTCATAAATTGTGCGATGGCCAATTCATGTATAAAACTTCTGTTTTCTCTGTTTCAATGGCTGAACGCACTTTAATAAATAGACCCTATTAATTTAAAGGAACTACAGAGTTGAGAAACCAATTATATTTTTTAGTATTTGCCCACTATTTGGCTCTCCTCCGATGCTTTCCATTAGTATAATTAATTTTACATCTGCAGAATACATGAACTAATGAAAACAAACATAGAATGATCTAGATCATAATCAAAATTAAATATATTAATAGACAGCAACAGAAGAGAGCCAAGTAGTGGTCAAACACTAAAAAAAAAAAAAATGGTTACTCAACCATTAAGCTGTTTATTTATTAAACGTTTGTGGGCAAGAGGATATGTGAGAAAAAATCTAGTTGAAAAGGGTGCATGTGAGAGGAAAGTAGTTTAGCAGGGGAACATGTTTGAGAGAAGCCTGTGGACGAGAAAGTGTATTTTAAAGAAAAGCTGGTGGGCAAAAAGCTGGCTAGGGTGCTTAGGGCAGCGGTGTATGTGAGATATAAGCTAGTGGGGAGGGGGGCATATGTGAGAATAGTTAGTTGGCAGATGGGCATGTGTGAGAATAGTCGGTGGGCAGCCAGAAACGTCAGTATGTAACAGGTGAGTGATGTCAAGTATTTTTTTTGTTCCGAAATCTAGCATTTGGAGCCTCCCCTCTAGATATCCTGCAATTGCTCCTGGGCAGCAGTGAAGCCTGGAAAGAACTCTGCATCAGACATCTGGACTGTAGCCTATAGCCAGCCAGCTAGGAGTTAAAGAGTTATTTTAATTTTAGAAATGTCAAGTATGTGAGAGGCTGGGAAGTGAGATTTTTGGGGGGAGGAGGAGCAGTAAGCTTAAGCTTTGCCTAGGGCACAGAGTATCCTTGCAGAGGCCCTGACCAATATAAGCTCTGTTTTCAGTTTTATCATTTTCTTATTTAATACTTTGAAGGGCCTTTTAATAAATAAATTATAGGTTTAATTATAGGTTAGAGACTAGTGTTTCTTCTATACTACTAAGATAACTTTATGACTTGCTAAGTGCTAAACTATTTAGATTATATTGCCACTTGATGTGCGCTGCTGCAAGCACAGGTTGGTTCTTGGTTCTTTTTCTTTATACACACATATATAGTGTTGGGGTGTGAAGGGACCAGCAAGGAATGCAATGAATGATAAGGGGCCATGAAATAGTGTGCACGCTAATGGGTCATGACCAGTCACTAGAGGAGGTGTGGTCAGGTGCCTGAGAGGCACGGTCAAACGCTAGAGGGGGCGATATTTAGGTAAATGGCTACATGTGTGCCAAGGACTTCAAATGCTGCATGTGTGGCCCTCCAACCTCCAAAAGGGCTGTACATTACCCTTGATTTCAAGAATTAAAAAAAGCCCCCCAATCAACCTAAAATGCACCCACATTCCCCTCACTTGCTCCAAAATTCCACTACATGTCACACAGACCTGCCACTTGCTCCAGGATAGCTTTGCATGCCCTCATATCCCCACTTGCCACACCCACCCACATGTCCTTAGCCGCCACAAATCCTCAGATCCCACATTAACTCCAAAATTCACTACCACGCGTTACTCTGAGTTCCCCAAAAGGCACTCAGACCTCATCACATGCCCTTCATATGCCATGCCGACCTACTTACATGGACTTGAGACTTCTCCCACGTCACCTACAAATACACTTTCAACAATCACAGTGAAATCACACAGATGCCACCTACACACAAACACATATACAACATACAGGCAGATACAACATAAGCAAAGATATTTGTTAGCCCTCTCCACACAATCCTCTCCCTACTCTACACTCACTGACCTCCTCTGTCCATTCATTTACCTCTCAAACTTCGAACTTTTGAGTCATTGCCATAGTCCTTGTTATCTTCGGTGCAGGCACCTGCCCCATATTACTTGCGCTCTTTTCAGAGGCAGTAAGTGGACTCAAATCAGTCATTAGCACTGACTGGTCTGACTCATATTTAGATTTAGGCGGACACTTTCTTTGCATAGGGGATTCATGCCCTTCAACTATAGAGTGCATGCTTTATACAATACACGCTACACGCTAGCTTTAGCATTCTATCTTTTATAAGTATGAGCTTTACTCGGGGAGCATCTGACCTCACATGGCTATATAAATAACGCTCATGTTACTAAACTCAGGATTTAAATCACAAAGTATTAACCTATTATAGCGTTTAATGCCATATCATATATACTAGGGAGATCTCCTTTGAGATTAATTATCCATAACCAGCACACAATCTTCATGATAACAGTTATAGGTTATGATGGGAAATACTGCATATTAAGACAGATCCTTTATTTGGAGAGTATCACTGTTTGTTAAATTGGACAGAAACAACTGGAAATTGAGGACTTCTATAATAAAGTAATTTTTTACCTTCCAAGAGACCTATATTACCAGCAACACAGTTTAGCAGTCATACTGCTTTTTAACTGTATCCAATTAACTGGTTCATTATGTAATTTGCATTTTTTTTTATTATTTCGCAAATAATGTTGATTCTTAATAAAGATTGAAGTTTCTATATACACTATTGTGTTTTAAACTAATAAAATTTAATTAATTTTTTAATTGAAATAACCCTATGAGTGCCTCATTAAACATACTCTTTTCCCTCCCTTGTTAGCATCATATTTAGGTTTAGCTTTAAAAAAAAACAAAAAACAAGGATCGGTAACTGTGGTCAGTCCTCTGGATATTCTAGGCCCTACCCCCTAGGATTGGTAGGTCCTTTAGGCAGTGGGGCTCACCATGTCCGACCCTGCACATATGAATGAGCAGACCATATTTTTTTCATTAAAGAAAGAAACCTCTGTGTTTCTTTTTTGTATTTAATTACATGTGTGGCTTTTTAAACAAAAGAGGCTCTTATTCTTCTTTGGAACGATGTACGATGGAGATGGTCGACAAGCACAAGATAATTTTACTTACATTTTAAGTGCATTATAAACTGAATCTACCCACTGTCATTGCATACCTCCTAACATTTAGAATTACGAAATCGAGACAAAAGAAACCCTGCCTCACTTTCACACAAACTCCACCCTCAAATGTGCAAATTTGGGTAAAACTACTTCCAGTACTGGTTAAGCCCCACATCCTTTGCAGACAGTGAAAATGAGGACAGTTGGGAGGTATGGTCTTTGTAGCACAACCCAGAAAGAATCATGTATGATAAAATGTGCTTAAAGACAGGAAGGCTCTTTTACTAACACTTCATATACTTTCCACTTACCCATAGAAAGCAATCAGAAAACTTTCTTTTACTGTCTAACATGTACTTTATTATTGTTTATTTGTGTGGTGGAAAAAATAATAAATTAAATATAGTATTGTACATTAGACATGATTGGTAAGGTGTATTACAAAAAAGTGCTGTACAGAACATGCAAAAAGCATTACGTAAAGTGCTATTTTGTTCTTAAAATTAATTGAAATTAATTGAGTGCATTATTGAACGGTCAAGATTTTGATTTTCTACCACACTTCTTTCATGCTTTACATTATGTTTGGAGGTGGCTTCATATAAGATGAAAAAACATACTTGTTTTTTACCATAAATAAATTTTATTAACAGTTCATAAATGGGGGAACAGAAAATAAAAAGGGTAAAAGGACAGAAAAAAGACCAAGGAACACAAAACACACTATGCAAAATAGATGTCATTAATGAATACAAAAATATAGAAATACAAAAAAGCACGTATTAGGACCAAGAAAGGCTTATCAGGCATATTTGCTTTTGTGTGTGTGCTTGTGGTGTATGGTTTTGTGGCTTTTGAACTTTTTTTTTCATGGACAGAATGAATATTTAAAATGATTTTTGTAATACAAGCTATATGTATAATCCATAGCTTAGCATGAGAATAAGTGGAAGCGCCACTGTTCACGCTTAATTTTTGGTTTGAATTTTCTCTATGAGGTGTGGTGACTACAATAAATGTGAAAATGCTAGCATTCATAGGAGAGCTTTTCAAGTAATTTTATTGTATACATAGAGGTGGATAGTTGTTGATAATAGAACTGAGAATCCTAAGAGGCTTTGCAGAATTGAACAGCAGAGGAGTTAAATTAATGGAGGACAGCTTGCAGGTGATAAGATAATGATCTGAGTGGGGGGAAGAAGTGTTAACAGAAATCAGAAACTGAACATAGTCTTGAGAAAACAAGATCAAGGCGGTGACCATACTGATGAGCAGACGTATCAGTCCACTGGGAAAGTACAGCATAGGAGGTTAGAGTATTTTGGAGACGCAAAAAGAATGTGGATAATCAATAGGGGATGTCAAAATCATCCAAGATGATGATGAGGATGTCAAAGGGTAATAAATGAGGAAACCAGCCACATAATTGTTCAAGAAATTGTTGGGCTTACCCAGGAAGATGATATATCTCAGAGAACACAAACAGAATGTGTTGAAAATCTAGATAGCATGTACTTCAAAAGATGGAAACATGTGTGATGGGACATTTGGTAGAAAACTGTGAATGGACAATATATGAAAATGAGTCGTTTAACCCCACCTCTGCTTCTAGGGCAGAAAATGCAGTGAAGTGGACTCGTCATGTGAAAGGCCTGCAGGTGCAGCCATGTCTCATTGTGTGAACCATGTTTCTGTTATTGCCAAAAGATTGAGATTGTTTGAGAGGAAGAAGCTTGTATTTAAAGTATGTAATTTTTCATTGTTCTTCAATAAGTTTTTTTAACTAATTAGAAGTCGAAAATGTATATGTTAAAGTTTGGCAGAAATCTTTTAAAAAGAATGTATCAAAGCTTTTTCAACCCTATCACTATTTGAACACTTTCGTAAACAGGCAAGCTTTCAGCAGTTAGAGAGATAATACTTGGTAGGTGAAGAATTCCAGGAATAGTGTGCAGCATACGAGAAGGGTTGTATTACAATTCTGCTCTACAAACTAGCAATTTTAAGTACAGGCATGGAGTCAGACATATGTTGAACACATTACACTGTTTATTGCAGTGAAAACACAGTCCAGGTCCTTTTCACCAGTGTGCTCCATGTTACCACACCTTCCTACCTGATTATCCAATACATTCAGTAACTACACAGGAACAAGTACGTTTGCAGCAGCCTGCTTCCACTGTGTACTATGTGACTACAACAGCCAGTATGCCACTTTCATCATGTGTACTATGAAATGGGGATTATATATGTGGTATGTTCTAATTTCCCTATTGTAATGCAGGTGCTGGTCGAAAGGTGATCATGAGAGGCTGCAACCTATAACATCTAATGCTGGTATCTCCTAGAACCTTCGGTAGGAGTAAACTTGCATAGTTTTAAAAGAATAAAGCTTTTTTATTTTTTGTTATATTGCATTTGTGTTTTTATCATCAACATTTATTTATATAGCGTCAGTAAAGTCCGTAGCACTTTACAATTGGGATCAAAACAGTAATAAATAATACTGGGTAAAACACACAAAGAGGTAAGAGGGGCCTGCTTGCAAGCTTATATATGAGCTATGTGCTGATCAAATATTGCTGAATTGTATTAAAAATTATCTTAAGGGTAATGCACCAGATTCTGCTTTGAATATCTTTATATATGTACGAATTACTAAGGAGCAAAGAATCTGTAAACAAATATACCCAGAGGAAAAGAACAAACAGCTGAGTGTGGGGAACAGACTACCATGTACGAAAATGCTTATGAGCTATTGGAGTTTTTTTTTTTTCAGTGGAGCAATCAAAGATACTCTTTTTCGTCAACATAAGAAGTTTGAATTACTAATAAAAGGACCAGACTATATAAGAAAATTATACTTGATCTGAACATATTTGTGTGTGTTTGCTGTAGACCTTCATATATCTTTTTTTTTTTCTATAGGGTGGTTATGTCTATGTGCCTTTATATATACTTGTATTTAATAAGGATGAGCGGGCTCTGATTCCGCAAATCCGAGCCCTCCCGAACAGTGCGGATCCGACGGGATCCGAGCACTGTTCGGGAACTTCCGGGCGCCAAATGGAGCCAAACCGAGGCTATGACATCCAAGTCTCGCGTCGGATCTCGCGAGACTCGGATGTCATAAATACTCACCTTGCGGGCGCCATCTTCATTCTGGCTGTGATCACTCGTGAGGGAGGTTGTAGTTAGGGAGCTCCTGATCAGTTTAGTGGATCTTTGTGCTTTGTCCAGTGCTCTGTCCTGCTGAGTCAAGTGGTGCTTTGTCCAGTGCTCTGTCCTGCTGAGTCCAGTGGTGCTTTTGCCCTGTGCTCTGTCCTGCTGAATCCAGTGGTGCTGTGTCCTGTGCTCTGTCCTGCTGAGTCCAGTGGTGCTGCCTGTGCTCTGTTCTGCTAAGGGCATTGTTATTTTAAAATTATTCAAAAGTTATAAAAATTTTTTTTTTTTTTTATAAAAAACCTATACAAAAATATTTGAAAAAAAATATAAAAAAATTAGTTAAAAAATACTAGGTACTGATATTTCAAAGTCAAACTACGTTCACTGTTGCGGCTGTACCAAAAAATAATAGGTACTGCTATTTAAAAGTCAAACTACGTTCACTGTTGCTGCTGTACCAAAAAATACTAGGTACTGCTATTTCAAAGTCAAACTAAGTTCACTGTTGCTGCTGTACCAAAAAATACTAGGTACTGCTATTTAAAAGTCAAACTACGTTCACTGTTGCTGCTGTACCAAAAAAAACTAGGTACTGCTATTTAAAAGTCAAACTACGTTCACTGTTGCTGCTGTACCCAGAAATAACTGCGGCCTTAACAGCTATGTTGGTGTTAGACGTGCATCCGGTGTCCGCCATCTGTGCAGTGGAATTCAGACCAGTTGGAGGATGTAGGAGCAGCCATCTGTGCAGTGGAATTCAGACCAGTTGGAGGAGGTATTGTGGCCCCCGGTACCAAACTGGGTACCGGGGCCACGGTACCAAATTGGGTACCGTGGCCACTCCACTACGCAGTCCAGATAGATGCATATCAGATATTAAAATACGTTGACTGTTGCTGCCAAATCAAAAATTTATGAAAATGACCCATCATCGTCGAAAACAAGAGGTAGTGACGCGCTCGAACTACACCCTCTATATGCTGCAGAGGATGTAGGAGCAGCCATCTGTGCAGTGGAATTTAGACTAGTTGGAGGAGGTATTGTGGCCCCGGTACCAAATTGGGTACCGGGGCCACTCCACTACGCAGTTCAGATAGCTGTGAGGTGTTCAGAATAGACTGGAAATGAGTGGAAATGATTCTTATTGAATGTTATTGAGGTTAATAATAGCGTAGGGGTGAAGAAAACAAAACGGGATTTTAGCACTTTTTATGCTTTTTTTTAAAAATAAATCAGAACCCAAAACCCTAAATCAGAACCAAAACCTTTTGTCGGGTGTTTTGGCAAAACAAATCAGAACCCAAAACCTCAAGCTAATCAGAACCCAAAACACTAAAAGTGGCCGGTGCACACCCCTAGTATTTAATGTTGAAATGTTTTGGTCAGCATGAAAAATAAGCAGTACTCAAATATGTCCATGGGATTCATAAAATGACTATAATAAAGTATATCTCATTAAGTGTTAGCACTAAAAAGCATAGAACATGCAATGCAAGTTTGGGAATACTCAATCACAACGTTGGAATATTCAAATTTCTGACTTGCAAGCTAGTTAATACACTTTAATGTGTCCTGTTTTTTCTCTTTGGGATTAATGCCTTAAAAACACCTCATGGGTGAATAAGACTGACAGGAAAAACTATTTTCCCATCTGAATTCAGTAGAAATATTGCAACGTCTGGTCTGTTGTTAGAACACTGCTCTACCTGATCCTCCATTACTTTCTTTAGCTACACAGGGACGTTCGCTGCAGCCTCTTTTCCTGTGCACCATGTGACTACAACAGTCACATGACCGGGTGATGTCAGAAGGTCCTTTGGATGCAGCGGACCTAGCTACCACCATATTTACAATAAAGTAAAGCGGCTGGAAAGGTCCCGGCTGGAACATGTGCTAAGAGTAGACCGGCAGGCAGTCAGGCATATACCATGAAGTTTCGCAGTAAAATTGTGGATGTCAGCTGCCTGAACCACTTCACTCGTGTGTATACTCTGTATAACTCTTTATGTACATGTATCCTGCTGTCTGACTGTTATTTTCCGGTCACACGCAGGTTGCAGCAGACGTTTAATTTAATTTAATCCATGGATTTAACTCTTTCTTGACATGAGGTTCTTTGCACTTCCATGGCCTTGATAACACGCCCAGGTTTTGCATTTTGACATGTGTCGGTTCTGTAGTGAACAACTTTGTTTCACTACTCAAATGATTTTTCTTTTCCTGGCCAATATGTCATTACTTTAGTACCATATCAGCCTCTTATTACCTAAATTATTGCAATTCTAAAGTCTCAGGATAATATACTGTAAATTAGGTGTGTTCATTGTGTTAAATAAGGATTATCACTTATTTTATTATTTGCGGGTAAATCTGGAGAAAAAAATGGCTAGTATGGATTTTAAGTGTCTGCCATATTTACTTTATGTAATTAGCTAAGTCCTATCAGGTACGCCAAAAATGTAATTGTCTAATTCTCCCAAGTTGGGGCAAACAAAATTTGTATATTGGAATCGGCACAGTCCTGAATATTATAGGCCAATGGGAGAAGGCTTGTCTGCTTGCTTGCAGTGGGGAGAGTGATGATGTAGAAATGATTGTTATGTTTGTTTTTTAAATGTCACTGGAATAATTTTGATTCCTTGGGGGGGGGGGGGGGGGGGGTAAATTTATTAAGCTGCTGGTTTGAAAAAGTGGAAATGTTGCTTCTGGCAATCAATCAGATTCTGGTTATTTAGTACATTCTACAGAATGACAGCTAGAATTTGGTTTCTGTAGGCAACATCTCCACTTTTTCACACCCTCAGTTTGATAAGTTTACCCTCTGCAGTATTCTGCTTTTTACTATTTCTCAGATATCAGTGCAGGTATATATAGCCAAAACCATACATATGTATTGTATTTAATTACAAAAAGAGCAATTACTAACAATTTTAAATAGATCCTCACTGACATTGCATTATGATGTCAAAGGATTTAATATGCAAGAGTAGATGTGGCAAGTCGATTTGGCTTATTAGTTTTGAATAAATTAATGTGTATTATTGTCTAAAACTAAACTGGATTTTAAGTCGTGGAAATTCGGGAATGTATAATAAAATATTTTTTATAATATAATTTCTACACATGATTTTTAATTTTGAGCCAATGGTGACTCATCAAGGCAGTAGTACAGTAATGTAACATGGGTACAGAGCTTTACGTGGTGCATGAGCAAATACAGTTGTATGCACTGTCCATACGTTCGGTAAAACCAGAAGTATATGCAAAATGCTTGGCAGAGCAAACTTGTTTGTTGCATGTCTTATTTCACCCCATTAGGTTCTACAACCTATCCGATTAATGTTAGTGTTCTGATTTATGTCACACTTGTTACATATTGACATCTAACCAGAACATATTGCATGTTTTCAGAATTACCAGCTCACTATTTTACAGTGTAGTCTGGGTGCTAAAATATTTTGAATTTTTTTTTTTTTTTTTACTGCTCAATTTTTACACAAATAGTGTGTTTAAATGTGTAACCATAAGATTGTGAGTTTTAATTTTTTTTGTATTTTATGTGTATTGCATCTGCTACATTGCTATTTATGCTAAAATGTTCATATTTTCTAGGAGTTGTTAACACAATCACCAAGTTGACCAAGTCATGCACTTTCCGGCTTACAGCGAACAATCTTTACTTTATTCTTACCGACAAAGTGGCTAATGGAGGAGTTAGCATGTGGTGTGAACTTTCCCAGGTAATTCTAATATTTCTGATCTATATATTTTATGATGTACATGTTCCAACATCTGTCAACTCTCAATTTCATTCTGCAAACTGACAGAAGCTCCTAATCTGAAATCCAACATTGAGCTGGAAACACTGTTTCTCTGTTATGCAAAAGCTTTTTATGCCAGTAATGGGGAATCTGATATACTTCAAAGGCAGCATGTGAGACCCTCAAACGTTCAACGCTAATTTTCAGCAGTGAAAGAAACAACCTTAAAATGTTCATGGCACACCCCCATCACTTATTCCCAAAATGCTCCCACTTGCTCCAAAATTCTGCTTCAGACCACCACTTGCCACAAAATGCACCAACGTGCCCTCAGATCCCACCTATATTACCCTTTATGCACTTCAGACCTCATCATCATCATTTATTTATGTAATGCCAGCAAACTCTGTAGCACTTTACAATTGGAAGCAAACACAGTAATAAAACAATACTGGATAATACAGACAGAAAGGTAAGAGGGCCTTACTTGCAAGCTTTACAATTGTGGGACAAGATTTAGTGTGCGAAGGAGGGAATTCCATAGAGTGGGTGCAGCTCGAAAAAAAGTCCTGTAAACAGAAATGGGAAGATGCAATGAGAATGGATGAGAGACGCAGATCTTGTGCAGAATGGAGTAGTCTAGTTGGGAGACAATTAAGGATATGTATGTTGGTGCATTTTTGTTGATGGCCTTGTAGATTAGTAGAAGTATTTTATATTGGATTTGGTAGAAAACAGTCAAGTAACGTAAAGACTGACAGGGTGGCTTAGCAGAGGAAGAACTATTTGCAAAGAAAATCAATCTAGCCACTGCAAAATAGATCGTAGGGCCTCGAGTCTGTTTTGGGGAAGACCAGTAAGGTGAGAATTGCAGTAGCCAATGCGGGAAATGAGTGCATGAATTCAAGTTTTTGCAGTGTTTTGAGTAAGATATGTGTATTTTGTAAATGTTTTTTTAGAAGTATGTAAGATTATTTAGATATAGGGTTAATGTGGGGAACAAAGGATAGTTCTGAGTCAAGGATCACACTTGGGCAGTGAGCTTGCGGGGTTGGATTTAAGGTCATGATTTCAACAGAAATAGAAATGTCTTATTAGATTAATTCTATCGTTTTCAAATAAGCATTGCCCAAGCGATTGTATTGTGTTTCCAAAGCGCAAAGTAATTTATTTTAGCATATGCAAATTTTAGCAGTTCAATACATAATTATAATACGGTACAGCCATTACCAAAAGATAAATACATACCGTGCCCGCATGCGCTCGTTAAGCTGCGCTCCCACTGGTACCAGCAGACAATACTTCACTCCAGAATACTGTGGTCAGATAAGACTGCCCTGGTACCAGCTAGAGCAGTAATATATATACTTAGTGTTACAGTGAAAACAATGCAGATGGTGTGGCTTGCTTCTATTGGTCCAGGTATCAGGAAGGTCCAGAGTGCTGCAGGTCATAGGCCAGTTCAAACCAAAATATCCAAAGGTGGGGGTCCTCTCTCCAGGGGTTGTGCTCTGACTTTCCCGCCAAGAATCCAGTTACAACTAGTCTATTAGCATTTTATAGTCAGTATTTCTTTAAACATTTATTCCCTAACATCGCTAACTAGAGTATGCAATGTGTGATCTCTTCTGCGAAGAAACCAGACAACTGCTGATGAATAGGGGATTAAAATACCAGACATGACACGTTTCCTGTAACCTGATCCTTTAAATAACACTAAAGTGTACATATAATCATAATATATAAACTAATAATAAACTAAATACTATCTACCCACAAATCACTGTGGATTGGAATCAATATAAATACGAAATATATAAATAACTAAATGCTGTAGTGCGAGTGTGTGCGTGCGTATTTTGCCACGTGATTGCGCCATGCCACGTGTATAGTGACATACTGAGTGCAATCGCACGATAAAACAATATTAACCAATATACTTTCGTTCATCCAATTATACGACTTCGACAGTCTGGTAGGCAACTCTCAAGAGAATCAAATAGGTTGTTTGCAGAAAGGAAGCATGTGAAGCGAGTATAGGTAAGTCTTTCTAGAAGTTTGGAGGGGCATGGGAGCTGAGAAATGGGACAGTAATTTGAGAGAGAGTTTGGGTCAGAATTTTATTTTTTTCAAAATAGGAGTAATCACTGTGTGCTTGTATAATGACGGGAAGATACCGGTAGAGAGAGAGATTACAGATTTTAGTTAGAGGTGGAATGAGCGCAGGAGATAGGGATAGACCTCACCTACATGCCCTCAGACATCCCCCATTTTTACACCTAGTTCTACTAGCTGCTGCTGCTCTCTTCTGCCAGCCCAGCAGAGGAACAGGCCCTTACTGTACCCAGCCTACAGGTGCCGGCCCTATTCCACTTTTACAGGCATAAGGTGACTCGTATATATGACTCGTATACAGAAAAATGTATTTATGGACATATATATTGTGTAATCCATGCTGTGAGTTTGGACTCAAGCGAATAAGACACGAGGATATTTGCGTTCCATCGCCTATTTCTGCTTACTGAATTGTCCTGAATTCAAGCTGGCTGTGTTATTTTATTGTAAATTTTGTTCATATGTGTTTGCTAACATATTCTATTATAGTCAAAGCGTATTTTAGGCTATTGATTATATGTAGGAGATATTTGTTCCTAAATGTCGCCAGGTGAAATAGTTACACAGGGATAAGACAGAACAAGAGGCCTGGACTAAACGGTGAGCGTAAACAGACTCCATATCATCCACTTTGTCATCTGACCAGCAAGGTCATTGCATAATAGGGCCATGGCCCAGACTCCTAGGTACCTTCTCCCCAGGGAACCAACGGTCCCCAGCCAGTAGGGGAGGACACTCGAGGATTAGCCCTATCATCTTACCACCTATCACAAGCTAGCTACCGCCCTAATACACCCCCTGTTTGCTCCATCACCGTGGAAATAATAAGGCTTATATTACCAGTGCCTTTGGGCTGTAGAGGTAGATCTTGTTTTGTGGGGACTAGGAACCATGCTTCCATCACATAAGTATTCTGTGCTTTTAAGAAATTCTTCTGCCTTGTATCTGTACATCAACTCACTTTTTCTGCCATCTGCTGAATAAACTATGTCCCTTTGTTGCAAGGATTTGCCTAGGTGATTTTCAAAGAAACCACCAGGACGCACGGTCCAGAGTTAGCGATAACTGGCTAGATATATATGTATGGATAAGCAAAAAAGAAAAATTCTGTATGTCTCACGCTAAATGAAGCCCAATATCTATTAATCCAAGATACATCTTTTTGCACTGGACAGAATGTCAAATTGTTAAAAGGTCCTCAACGTTTTTCACTCAATATGAAATGATAAACTTGGTCATATATGTAGCTATGACTTAAAAGTATATGTAAGTTGTCTTCTGCAGAAAAGCTATTCTTGCAATTCAGGAGTATGTATGCATAGTCATGGGGACTTGTACATATTAATATTCTACATACATTTCTGACTATTTAAATATCAGCTTACATTTAGGTTTTGCAGACTGTTAAATTATGGCAACACATATAAGTGCTTTATAAACTTATATCCTGGTTTTCTTTTTCAGGCTAATTTCTTTGATGAGTATCAAATGGAAGGAGTGTCTGCTGAGCAAAATGACATTTATTTGGAGCTGATACCGGAAAACATTTCTCGAGCTTTAAAAACAGCGCAAAATGCCAAAGCTGTAAAAATCAAGCTTACAAATAAACACTGTCCTTGTCTCACATTGGCAGTGGAGTTGGTAAGGACACAAACTTATAACAAATGCATTTTTTAAGGAAACAAGTTAAGAGTGTTGACTAAATAGTGTTTTATCTTGTTACTGAATAGACTTGTGGAAATGAAAAACATTGTGAGCTGTTCAGTCACCATTTTACTCTTCAGACATGGCCGATATTGTTGTGTTATTTCTTATAAACCCATTCAAATAATGCTTTAGGCTAGTGTGTGTGTGTGTGTGTGTATAGCCTCAACATTAAAACCACTGAGTAATGAAGTGATAAGCATTGATTGTCAAGGGGTGGGATATATTAGGCAGCAAATGATCCATCAGTTCTTGAAGTTGATGTGTTGGAAGCAGGAAAAATGGGCAAGTGTACCAATCAGAGCGACTTTGACAAGGGTCAAACTGTGATGGTGAGACGACTGGGTCAGAGCATCTCCAAAATGTCAGGTCTTGTGGGGTGTTCCTGGTAGGCAGTGTTAGTACTTACCAAAAGTGGTCCAAGGAAGGACAATAAGAGAACCAACAACAGGGTCATGGGCGCCTAAGGCTCATTAATGCGTGTGGAGAGCGAAGACTAGCTTGTCTGGTCCAATTCCACAGAAGAGCTACTGTAGCACAAATTGCTGAACAAATTGATGCTAGAAAGGTGTCAGAACACACAGTGCATCACAGCTTGCTGCAGACAGGTCAGAGTGCCCATGCTGACACCTGTCCACCACCAAAAGCGCCGACAATGGGCATGTGAGTGCCAGAACTGGACCATGGAGTAATGGAAGCAGGTGGCCTGGTCTGATGAATCCTGTTTTCGCTTGTATTGTGTGGATGGCCGGGTGCATGTGCATCATTTACCTGAGAAAGAAATGGCACCAGAAAGCACTATGGGAAGAATGTAAGCCAACAGAGACAGTATGATGCTCTGGGAAGTGTTCTGGCGGGAGACCTTGGGTTCTGGCATTCACGTGGATATTACTTAGACAGGTACCACCTACGTTACACTTTGCTGCAGACCAAGTACACCCCTTCATGGCAACAATATTCCCTGATGGCAGTGATTTCTTTCAGCAGGATAATGCGCCCTGCCACACTGCAAAAATTGTTCAGCAATAGCTTAAGGAACATGTCAAAGAGTTCAAGGTGTTGACTTTGACTCCAAAGTCCACAGATCTCAATCCGATTGAGCATCTGTGGGATGTGCTGGAAAAACAAGTTCAAGCCTTGGAGGCCTCACTTCGCATCTTACAGATCTTGAGCGTCTTTGTGCCAGATACCTCACAGGACAGAGTTGTTTTGGTGGCACGTGTGGGACCTATACAATTTTAAGTGTGCAGACAATTTTATAGTCTGAAGGGAGTGCGTCCTAGCTCATCTCTGAATCACAGTGTAGCAATGCTGACAAGTTTATGTGTGCTGCATGCAAAGCAGGCAGTATTTTCCCTGCATACAAAAAAAAAAAAAAAAAAAAAGAATATTGCATTGCATCCCTTGAATCGCAGCATGGCTTGCAGATTTACATCGGACTGTAACCGGGGCCCTAAGTTCACAACACACAACGTATGGCACTAAAACATATTTCAATCGTACAGGTGGGAACTATGCAACTTAAAAACTTAAAACCTGTCTTTCATACTAATGTATGTGAGTAAAGACTATAAAATAGCGTACAAATTGCTGAGATGTAAAGGTTTCCTAAACATTAGCAAATGTAATTTTGTGTAGAAAGACCAGTTAGAGGTTTTTGTTGACAGGTGATCCATCAGACTTATCAAAAGTGATGACTCATAAAGTTGTGGAAAGTAAGATCACCAGTGTAGCTAAGACTTAATCATATACCAAATGGGAGGACAGTGCACCTTGAAAACAAGATAAGAAACTTAGAGTAGCATTTTGTTTGCTAAACAATATTAATGAAAATGCAGTTTCATTAAGCGCCAGTGACTTCAAAAAATGAGTAAGTGATGTACTGGTTTCTAGTTAGTTATGAGGCTGCATTCTCGTTTATATTTGTTTATCCCACAAAATGAATACCTCAGTTTTGTGTCTTATAGTAGCTAGCATTGAGATTCGAATACCCCCAGGCATTATTTGTATGTTTCGCACCACACCTATACAATTTGCTTCATTAGTTATTGTTTTGTTTAAAAATATTCATGTATTTTTCACTAGGTTTTGGTCACTTGAAGTGATTGTTCAGTTGAAATGTAATTATAATGTAATTTTCTATAAATAAAAAATCCTCACACTCAATGCTACCATTGTTAACCTTTCAGTATAATATGAGGAACATGAATGCACATATTATTAAATATACACACACGCAGACACATAAATAATGTCTTATTACTATATCCACACAAAAGAGGATATCCCTGAGCGCTGATTTAAATCAACCAAATATTAAACCTTTTAATAATATCACAAATCATATAAATTTTCTAGCCACCATTATATTAATGAGGGGAAAAACTTATGCAGCTTCTTATAGAGATTGTTGTGTAATCAATCTTATTAAAAAATAAATAAACTAGAGAATAGAAGCGCAAAAAATATATATTCTCATCGACAATTCTATACCACTAACACAATATTCTATTAAAACATTTTATTAAAAAACAATTATATGACCATAAATCAAATTATGGATAACTCATAGGATAATGGAAGAACAAGCAGTAATAAAATTCAGAGCTCAAATACACAAAAGAGAAAAAAAGTAGGTATTAAATATAACGGTCTCTGATTGTAAAACTCCATTGTGCACATGAGATAAAATAGTCTATTACCGCAGTAAACAGTGGACAGTAAAGAGGTTTCTTTAACTTTATCAGCAGTCCAATAGAGATTTACTCTTAATCTTTACAGCCATGTTGTCGTGAGCAATGATTGCAATTTTGCAATGATTGGTCAGAAGTTTATGCACACTACACAATGGAAACGAGATTGGAACGAAAATATTTAACGGTACGACCAACCAAATGAGGCGACAATCGTCCATTTAGGCAGACTTTCGACCATCGTGCCACTACACACACTGACCCGACTTTTGAACGAGCGGTCGTATGTCGGCTGGTTGAGCCGATTATTGGACAACTATTGGACCTGTAGTGTGTGTCTAGCTTAAGACAGCCGTCTTATTACCCAGTTCTGTGGGCGACGTATTCTCCGAGCTCACCTCCAAGGGAGACAGTAGTTAGCTATATTCTTTGCTCGGTCTACAGCGCCTGGTATTACCAGATGGTCTCCCATCCAAGTACTAACCAGGACCAGCCCTGCTTAGCTTCCAAGATCAGACGAGATAGGGCTTGTTCAGGGTGGTGTGGCTGTAGGTGGTATTAAAAAGTATATGATGAAATCCTCAGTCAGATGTCCATAGCATAAGTAATTGATCTTAATAGGGCACAGTAATCAATTTTAAATAGCTGGATCAACACTTAACTAGCTTATTCCACAAAAATAAGGCATTGAGCACAAGAGCGTTTATACCTCCAAATTATCCAAAAACACATGTATCTCCAGAGTAACTTGTGGTTTCCTCAGAGAGAGTGTAATTATAATGTAATTTTCTATAAAAAAAATAAATAAATACTCGCACTCAACATGAGATGCACTGGTTCATAAGACTTACCACATATTATTACATATACACACACACGCAGACACATAAATAATGTCACAGATCTTGTATATACACTAAAAAAAATTGTTGTTTATAGTTATAAATACTGAAACATATAAAAAAAATATATATATATAATATATATATATATATATATATATATATATATATATATATATATATATATATATATATATATATAATATATATATATATGTTAACCCGTGCATGATACTCATGCATTCTAGTCAAATCAAGCTACTTAAGGTGTTAAAAAGGTTCTTGTCATGCATTTGGGCCATAGCCCAGGCCTCAACCACCAACCACTCCCCACTGTCACCCCCGGCAACCACCAACCACTCCCAACTGTCACTTCTCCTTCATATATTCTTTTAAATCTTTATAAACACTTTTAACAATTAACAAATTAAATTAACAAATTAAAAACATCTTAGTATACCAAATTTCAGCCCCTTCTGAATTTTTTTTTTCCACACACACTAAGAATTTAGTAGGTCAGTGTATAACTCCGCCCAGCAGGTGGCGCTACAGCTTGGTTTTATTTTTTCCACACACAGACAGACTAACACACGCCACTAGACATTTATATTATAGATATATATAGATATATATATGTGTGTGAAGTCAGCCTTTCTTCCATCCACACAGACTTTTAATCCCATTACCATTATAATTTTTATTGTAGGCACGTTAGATAATAGCAATTATGCAGTGGTGACGAATGCTCAAAATCTCCTTTATACTGTGAGTAATTTATGCTTCTATCATTATCTTGTTCTGCAAGTACAATGCTACATACTATGCTGGTTGTTCCAGTTTGAATGAGGTTCTTTTGGTTTCAATGAGTTAATGACTTATGAATGCAAGATTTATTGTGAAGTTTATCTTTATTTTTTACAATAAACATACCATAAAAGAAAAAGTAAATCAAATACTTAGCTTCCAATATGTTCAAGTAACAGTCAATTTCCAGGACCCCTCTTTCACACGAAAGCTGGAAAAACAATAAGCACCTTTCTTCATTAAGGTCCAGTCTTGAGGCAAAGGTCTTTCTGGCTGCATTCCAGTTTTATACTCGGAGAGCAAAGGGTCTTGGAATCAACATACATATAAGGGTATGAACATATTTTCAGACTCTCTATTGGTACATTACTGATAAAAAAAGATACATTCTTTGCACATCTGCAGAAGCATCTGAAACACCTCCCTGGCATAATATGTGGAGATGTCTTGGCCAAGCCTTTGATCAGATAGGCATTTTACAATACACACAGAAAAGTATGAATACAACAAAATGGAACTCAGTGGCCATTTTGATAGGCCTGACGCACTGTAAATAAAATGTAATATTATTAAGGTCCTATCAACAGGGGCAGCGTGTAATATTGTTTTTCTAAGTATTTATAGAAAGAAAGGAAAGCAAAACTACCTAATTTCTTCTTTTTACAAATCATTAGTTCATTGAAATTGTGTAGTGATCTTTTATTTGTTAATTTAGAAGTGTCTCTTTCAAATAACTTTTTTTTATATTTCTAAAATGTTCTAAACTAAACAAACTGCAGCACTAAAGACCCAACCAGCTAATAAAAAAGAAATAAATCAATGTAACAGTCAAGAATCACCATATAAAATGTAACCTTTATTAATGTCATCATGCCATAATAAAAACAAAAAACACACATAGAAATGACCTAGTAAAAAAATTCAAAACAATATAAAAAATGATTGCAATACCCTCCGATCAGATATATAACTTTACATATACACACACACCGAGCTCTTAGCGCTGATGGAGCTCAGAAGAAATGTGATCATTTGTATTGACAAAAAATCATATGATTGGCCAATCAAATTAAAATGTATAAGTAAAATATAAATATAACAGGATAGTCACTGTAAAAAAAATGTGTAGAATAAAGATCCGATAATATCGCACTATCCACAATATAATATCGCAATCATCCATGTCCACATCAATGACTATAGATCATGAAATTGAAATTCATCTGTTCTCCTTTGTATATAGCAATATTAGAGGTAAATAATTATGCTCATATCATAAACCTGCAATATCCTCAGTATATAAGTTCGATCAGCCGTATTCACGTCAGTGGCAATAAATCTTGAACTGAAAATCAGTCTGTTCTCTTTAAAGTTAAATATAACAATATAAGAGGTGTAGTATGCTCACATTGTGTATATCCCAAAGATATTACCTCTGTCAGTTGGCTGTATAGATGTCTTCAACTTATTCGAGTCTTGAGATGCCTTGGTCTCTTAATGATAAGGCACTCTTACGCTGTGATGTACAAAGCAAATGTGTGGAGATGCCAGTAACTGTATCTTAATATAGATGGTATATCATTTAACCGGCTTCTGCAACCAATCAGATTCTAGTTATTTATTTAGTACATTCTACAAAATGACAACTAGAATCTGATTTGTTGCTAGAGGCAACATTTCTACTATTTCAAACCGCAGTTTAGTAAATATACCCCTAAGTGTCTGATGCCTGAGGAAAGAATATTGCTACCATAAGTCCAAAAGTACTCTATATCTGCAAAAAATTGTAAATGCATAGATTTGTATTTTTAATTCATAATAAAGTGTTTATCCACGTTATCAATTTCTGGCTATGGTAATTCTGTCTAGCTATCCTGCATCAAGGATAGGTGGATAAGTTATCCAAAAAGGTGAGGGAACTGCCAAAGCGCCCAAAGTGTGCTTGTATTAGCAAAATTGTTAGTTAATATATATTAAAATTCTTCTTACATTCGATCTATTGTAGTTTCCTTTGATGTTTCTCCTAGCGCCTATCCCTCAAATTTAATACTACAGCGTATTCAACTGTCCCAAATGGAATAAATGACCAATGTCAGAGATGCTGGAATAAAGGTTCTCCTATTTAATTTAAGGGGACCCTTACTGGATTATTTTTAACTGTAACATTTCCTACATAATGGGCCAACCTTGGCCCATTTCTGCTTTTTTCCTCTATGTCAACATGCACCTAGCAAGACTAGTTTGGGCGGCACATCCTGTGGGTTCACCGCAGCACAGTCTATCCCTACCTTGTGGAAAGCAGATTTCCCATTTTACTCCGTGCCCCATATTAGCCTGTGCCTATTGCTAGTGGCTTAGTGGGTGGACATCTATACCTACCTTGACTATTCACTGCCTATTGTTATAATCTAAAGTAAACAGCAGCATTGTCTTATTGTTCTTTAGCATGTGGGCAGGGACACCAACTGTTCTCACAGGTCCATACAATGAATATTTCAATAAACAAGAGTTTTATCCAAATTGATATCCATATATAGGAAATCAAAAAGTGATTGCTGCATAAATTACTAACAAATAGGTGTGGTGGGTTTTGTTTTGGGGGGGGGGGGTGTGTGTTTTGTGAGAGTGTCCCTTTTAATACTTGATTGTGTTGAGATGAAAGGCAACATACAATGTTTACTTGATAGCATTTTTCTTTAAAGGACTTTGTTAGTTTTCTGTTTTGTCTAATTTTTTTTTTAACATTTTTTGTTGTAGCTGTCTTTATCAAAAACCAGTCGCATTGTTACACATGATATTCCTGTGAGTGTTATTCCCAGAAGGCTATGGAATGACTTTAAAGAACCTACTGTGCCAGACTTTGACGTGAGTATGTTTATATATTCCCAGTCTGCCTGTGCTAAGAGTATATCATGTATGTGCTCTATTGTGAGTTGCTATTTTTACTTTCTGAAACAATTATTTTAATCACTTTTTTTAGGAGGTTGTGAGTAGGAAGCATAATGCAAAAAAGTAATAGTAATTATGTGGTGATAAGGGCATTTGGTGCATGTGATGAAGTGTCTACATAATTTACATCTGATTATATTGTAGAGCAATTTTTACTTACGGCAGAAATAACAATGTGTGTCCCCAAATAATGTGTATGTAATCAATATAAATAAATGGAACTGATAAGGAGGGCGTGCCACAATAAAAGTCAAATATCAACAAAATACACAGAAATACTGTCTTTATAAGAAGCACGCTAGACGATAATTAAAAAGTACAGAAATCATTCATTACAATATATACTTAAATTTATAAACAATAAATAAACTCTATACCTGCAAAATTATCTTAATATGACTGGAGATGATCTCTACATGCAAATGGTGAGTTTCAAATAGTAAATCTGCTATACAAGACCCAGTGTCTCCCTTTGCATCATATGGGAGAGATGAAAATGAAGAGGGTTGTTCAAAAATTGAAGACCCATGTAAACATGCATGTAGTCACCATTGATGGTTGTCGGAAGTATTGTAGCTTGCTCAGACCTCCCTCCCCTCATTAAATTGATGAGACAGGGCAGTAAATTTATTCTAGGCTGGTCAAATACTGGTCCTGGGGGCACATAAGCAATGTACCCTCACGATTAGACCTTTCTCAGTCCTGTGTAATCCTTACTCACGCTATCCCCATACACATTGTAAGAGACAGACTGTTAATGACAGTCCAGACCACAGGGCATCTGCTGGGAACCATTCAAATCTGTTCTTGACAATTACAGATCCAAGGCACAGCTTTAGTTAATGATGCACTATGACTCAGCAAGAGACACAATTTTATAATCAAAGTATAACACTGGAGTTTTTGGTGAACTAGAAAGTGCAGCTCTGGCCTCCGTTCTAACACTGTGTTTGGTGACTGTAAATGTTAGGTAACCAAGGGTTTAATTTACCAAAATTAATATAATAAAACTTCGTTTTACAGTTTATACATACCATCCTAGTAGGCAACTGTGCTTGTCAATCAAAGTCCAACTAAATGTGTCCCCTCCTCTTTTTTTTTTTTTTTTAACAGACATATAATTAAGGCTGGTTTTATAGTGAGTTTCAGTTTAACACCATTCTCTGTAGGCCTGTATGCTTGAAAATATTATCTCAAATTCCAGTTTAAGAGATTTAACATGCACAGAGGCGAGTACCTTTTCTTGATGTTGATTCATCATTATTAGGACTTATCCAGGTTAAGTGTTTCCAATATTTCAAATGGCTAAAGATGGACACTTAAGATTTGTAATGACAGATAGCACCTTGCCATGCATTAACAGATGTTGGCTCATATATTTTGCAGTTGCAAAAGAGGGAATATTGATGGGTGAAGGAATTGTGGTAGATTCAGGATGAAAGTTTTACACAGGAACACAAACATTCAGATTAGCACAGTGGTTCCCAAACTGTGTGCCTAGGCTCCCTGGGGTGCCTCGGCAATCTCATAGGGGTGCCTCGGCCAGGGCCAATGGTAAGCAAGTCGGGGGACTACTGGGTAATTATTTTTCCTTAGGGGTGCCTTGAAAAAATTATGGAGACCCTAAGGTTGCCTTGAACTGAAAAAGTTTGGGATCCACTGGATTAGCGGACTGGTTACAGTTCTACTTCCGGGAACATCGTCTTTCCTGTGGCGTAACTCCCACTATATTTTGACTTGGATGTTACAAAGTTGTTTTATTTATTTATTTAAATCTACAATAAGGACTGCAAAACACATCAAACTTTGAACCATTGTAACTAGCTGGATTAAGAAAAAAAAGTATAAACTCTTCAAGAATCAGTAGGATGCCCACTGTTCTTTCTTCTAGAAGAGAATAATGTATTAAAAAGAAAGTCATGGTGCTAACAAAAAATGCGTGGATCTGTTATCGTGATTTAACACTTTCTAATTTGAAAGCATATGTACTAACTTTTAAATTTCTTATATATTCCCTACAAATGTGATGACTGTATTTATCTTTGTATAGGTAAGCATATATTTGCCACCAATTAAAACTATGAAGAGTGTTGTGGAGAGAATGAAAAACTTAAGCAATTTTATAGTAAGTTGTTGGTGTTTTTTTCATTCATTTGGTTTGTTATTTGAAGATTAACTTTTCTTTTAAATAATTTCATGACAATAAATACATACATCTCATACATCGGCAAAGTGAGAATAAGCTTCTGCAATATTTTATTGATGGTATCGGTCAATTGGCAGTTAGTCTATAACTTGGTACATAAGGACTTTATCAACAGTTCAATACAGAAGAGTGAAAGGGCTAGTTCTTACTATTGTCTCTGTCTGTCTAAAACTCTTAAGATTTATTTGTTTCTTCCTTCATTTAAGCAATCTGTAAATACAGCAAATTAACAATTCTAGTTTTACACATTTTTACTAAAAATGCAGTAGTTAATTGATCAAAATGTACTTTACAAACAAGTCGCATCAATAGCATTATTTGCTTCAGCCAAGATGCTTGAAATAATACATTACCTTGTGAAATATTTTTTAATATGATTTTTAGTGATGATTTATTCCTTTTAGTCTGAATAATGAGATACAAATACCAGACTTGTTCCACAAATACTTGCAAACATAGAAATACAAATGCAGTAAATGACTTTGTGAATCAGTCATGTATCACGATTTCTCAAAGCCTTTTGTTGTAGCCATACATATGAATTAAAGTTCAACTAGTCATTTATATTTTTATTTTTAAAAGGTTATTGAAGCCAATGGAAATGGAGAAATTAACTTGAAAATAGAGACTGATCTAGTGTCCGTTTCAACTCATTTCAAAGACCTAGGAAACCCTCCTTGGGATGGTAAGTGGTTGCATATTTTTCTATGTAGATCAGTTGTACTTTCTGACACCAACAAAATAAGATTTTCTGTTATCTAGAAAGTTGTTTATTACCTACCGTCAAAAAAAAAATCTTAAATAAGAGTACAACAAAAGCACATCTTCTCAAACACTCTTATATCTTTGCGAACAAGGGAGTATGCACTTAATATCTTCCTCAGAAAGGAAATAAGTTAATATTATTCTCATTATTCTTTTCTATTGAGCAAGGCATTATGTTTAGTTTCCTGGACATCAACCGTGATATTTCATCTTCCAGCTTCAGTAGATCATTTTGTTGGATATACACCAGAGCCCTCCAGTCACTATAACCCCCAAAGCATATATATATCAGTGGTGAAAGTAGGTTGTGAGTGAGTAGCCACATACCAAAATGTCAAAAAATGTAGCTTATTTGATATAAGGGTGAAAGACTTCACCAACACGCAAGTGCAGCTAGTTAATGCAGTAGAACACTGAAACTCAAGCAAAATGGAATGCAATAGTGTAATATGCTTAAAACCAGCATCTGAATATGCACTATTTATAGGACCAGAAAAATCTCAAAAATTACCATAAAATTATTTTAATACAAATTAAAAAAAAAACAATACAAATGACAAACAAATGCCCATACACTGAACAAAATAAATTACAGTTTATCTGGAAGCAACAAGCTCCTGCTGATGACCCTAGAATGACGTTTTCTGGCCACAAAAGTCATCTCCACACCAGGGTGAAGCAGATGAAGGTTCCAGATGTCTCCTTCCCTTGACGCGTTTTGTTGTTCTGACTTTATCAAAAGGGTTATGTCTGAACTCTAAGATGTCCTGAGTTTTATAGTCCAAGAAACGGTGCGCAAATGACATTGGAGAAAATATCCCCTCAGTACATCTTTGGAAATGTCCTTGAACATTGTGTGAATAACAATTTTTCAATGGTGTTATCTTCTTTCTGATAATATCTATGTTTGAATATATATTCCTTCACTACAAGGTGACATGCAGGTTCGGAGTTCTATATCCCAGATCTGCAGGGTGTCACACACAGCACCAACAGCCAAGACAAAATAAATAAAAGACGAGAATTATATATATAATATATAGATATAGAGATTGCATATATATTTATATATATTCTCCATAAGTCCTCATACTCAATATACGTTAAAAAACGCAAGCAAGACCTGAGTGAAATTACTTTTTCGCCATTGTACTTGCATTTTTACTAGTGTGCTAAGAGTGATTGAAAGTCATATAGGATTCTCCAATTCCGTAAATGCAATCTAATCTAAATGCAACACTTTTGTACACCGGTAACAGCGCATGAGTGGTTCAGTCTTGTATGCTTTCTTCGAGTCGTTTAGCGCCTTCCTGCATTTGTGTGTGCAAGTAAGAATAGGTCACCATGGGATAGCACACAATCTTTATAATTTTTCAATTGTAGGCCCTCCTCCGTCCCAACAGGCGCGGATACCTTTTTTGTGCATGTTCATCATAGGAGTCCCCAATGCCCACAATAAGACAATGGGGCCACTGCATAGGGCATTGTAGCTTACCCATGTACAAGCTTACAAAGATGAAGACCTTAATATTATATTAATATAAGAGGACTAATGGTGGCTTCATTGGCCACACTCACCAGGAGAGCTTACCGAGTCATGAAAACAATGAATTGCATTGTTGAACTGTTTACATTTACTAGTATTTAAACTCTAGTAAAGTCATATAATTTTGGCCACTGGTTATAATGCCTAAAAAGCAAAACTGTAAGGTATGAGAAAAGCCCTTCAGTGGTTGCATCAACTTCAGCTGTGGTAATTTATTTATTAATTACAATAACTACAATCATGCAAAAAACTTAGTTCTCCATCACTTACGTTGAAGGTGGGTTATGTTGTTATGGCTGCATTATCTTTTCTATTATAGCTTCTAATGACGCCTCACAAAATAGTACTCAGGAAAGAGACCCAGATATCATGTCAGAAGCCAGAGTTGATATTCGTAAACTTCTACAGTTTCTTGCAGGACAGCAAGTAAATCCTAACAAAGCCATATGTAGTAAGTAACTCTTCTGGGTGTTTTATATTGTACGAGTGCGTTTTCAATTTCATATTTATCAGAAAACTTTACTAGCACTATGTGTTATTGGGAGTGAGGAAATCTTTACCTTCAACTCTACTATCAATGCATACTCTGAGTGGTCATCCTTATGCAATGTAGAGTCAGGACAAAGATTTCTGATGATATCAATTTAGCACCTCCCTAGCCTACTGAATAATAATATCCTGAATTCATGATTGCAGTTGTTTTATTTATTTATTTATTTTGCAATCGATACAAGCAAACAGGTTTTTTTTTTATAAGTCAATGAGTAAACATTGGTAACCTACCTGCCACGGCAACATGGAGCTGAGAGGCTCCCGTTCTACGCATCTTAGCTTCTCCTGTCCAAAAGAGTGTTATACCTCCCCATCCCTCGCTTTGTAATATTTTTTGGTTAACTGCTGAAAATGCTAAATTTCTTGAATTTAAAAAATGTCTCGTCACCATTTTAACTATTGGAGCCGCAAATGTTTTGGGTTTGTTTTGTCTTTTTTTTTCTTTGCTGTTGCGTCTCTTCTTCAGACTAAATGGCTATTTATGCTTTAAGCAGTAGGAACTTAATATGAACACTAAAAAACTGATTATGTGAGGCTCTTCCTAATGAAATGAGTGAACACCGCAACGTATATCATAAGTGAGACTAAACAGTTGTGCAAATCTCTTGTTAACATAAATTGGGGACCTGCTCGTGGCAAGGGACGATCTATCGAAAGTCTTTTGTGACCACATTTCCTATTGTTTTTGTTACTTGCACTTTACCTAATCTGCTAAAGGCAAATTCCAGAAGCTCTATGGACTTTGGTAGTATGAAATCATTATTTTTTCACATTTAGTATAATATAAATTATATTACATGATGCAAGGCTAATTGCCCTATGTCTGACTGCTTCTCCCATGTGTCCTTCCACTTTTCCCTCATGTTTCCTTTATAACTTTACCTTTCCTTAATGTCTCCAGTGTTCCTATATCTCTCATGTCCCCTTTGTGTACTTACATTTTCCCTCTTATCTCTTCAACTTTTCGTAATGTTTCCCTTTCCCTTAAGTCTTCCCTTATGTATACATTCTTCTTTCCCATATATTTTTCCTTTGTTTTGTTTGTAAAGGGGTGTTCTTGATTGGATGGGAGAACTGCCTTTTTGCTGTTTGTGATGCCATATAATTACAAACAGGTGCACCAAATTACTTAACGCTACAGTCTGGTAATAGGAGTAAAGAATATTTTTTGAATAATTAAAATATTGCTGTTATGTTCTGTTGCAATGCTCTAAGAGCCGAGTGGCAAGTAAAAACAGCTGTGTGGAGCATCCGGGAAATAGGTGTTGGGACGGACACTGGGTATCAGGAATCGGAGGCTTACAGAGAGGTAACCAGACTCACCCCTATGAACCACCTTATATTATCACTAAAGATATGAGTGTTAATGAATTTGCCATTTCTAGGTAAGGTTCAGTCATGGGTCGTCAGAGAGGGACGCAAAGGAAAGCAGAAAAAAAAAAGCAAAGTGGCAAGCATCTTTCTCATTAAAACTTCATATCCCAACTATTGTTGAAAAGCATCAGAAATCCTATGTAGATCACTAGTGGTGGCACTATATGAATACAAAGCAACATATTCTCATAGTATGTAGGAGTTATGAAAGCTATATTTATTAGCTGAAATGACCAGGGTGCATTCTCGTGCATTTTTATAATAATCAGCTGTTGCTTCATTCAGCAAGGTTTCATTTGGTTATCAAGGTGAGATTAGAAATGAAAAATTATTGTACAGAGCCAGTGAAAAGACCTATTAATCCGCATTGGTGGCTTGCAATTCAAATCTATCAGTTACCCAAATGTGAACAGTTCACTTTTTATCACATGCTGTATACACAGCCCCCAACATATTTTCACATTTTCTTATGCTAACATGAATTTGTAGGTCATTACCCAAAATACTAGCTCAAAATAAACCAAAACATTTTAAACAAATTTCTAGAAAAGACAAAGAGAAACGATTACATGTTTAAAGTATTCATACACCCTTTGATTGCAAGGTCGCATTTGTACAGGTGCTGTACGTTACCTGTGTCAGAAATTAGAGGATCACCTGTTGGGTGTTTTTGGGAATATAAGTTCCCTTCTCTCTCTTTTCAGCTATGATTAGAAAGGTGTACAAATCTCTACAGAACTTTTGTAGCAACATATACTTGCCCACAAAGAGATTGAAAACACCATCAAGACATTACAGGAGAGATGTGGCAGAAAGTCTTGTAGTCCGAGGAGACTAAAGTAGAGCTTCAAGGGCTAATAAAAAATCTATATAGCCAGATAGCAAGATTTCTTTTGTGAAGTCTGCAGGGATTTTCAATACATTTCTACAGGTCACTTTTAAAACCGTTTACATTTGTATATTAGGACAGCGTACTCTTTCCTTTGAGAAAGCTGTTCCTCCTGAATTTTAGTAGTAATTTTATGGTAGGAACGTTTGCTGACAATATTCTCACTTGGGTCTGCATATACTTTTATACCTTGTTTCAGTTTAGTTCTTAGTACGATCACCCATAGGGATCTTTTGTTCACCTAAAGGAATCAGAATGGGTGCTGTGTATTATTTAGGCGATTGACTAGGTTATTTTAAAGAAAGTGTCTGAGATATGTGGAGACGACTCAAAGGGGGGAATTCAATTGCCAGCGTTGTGGCGCGCAAACATCGCAGCGCGAGCATTACTGGCAATTACATTAGAAATCTCTATTCATTTTCTCACAAGGAAAAATGAGCGGAAATTTCTATGAAATCTCAGCCGCGAATTGTCTCCGTAACGTCCGTGAGACACTACACGGCCATTTGAATTCCTCCCTAAATGTTGCCATGTTGGTCCTGCACGTTTCCCATCCCCTCCAGTCTGTGCATGTTCTAAACCAGGGGTCCTCAAACTTTTTAAACAGGGGGCCAGTTCATGGTCCCTCAGACCGTTGGAGGGGCGGACTATAGTAAAAACAAAAACTATGAACAAATTCCTATGCACACTGCATATATCTTATTTTGCAGTGAAGAAACAAAACGGGAACAAATACAATATTTAAAATGAAGTAAAGTTAAATCAACAAATTTACCAGTATTTCAATGGGAACTATGGGCCTGCTTTTGGCTAATGAGATGGTCAATGTCTGGTTCCATATTTGTCACTGCTAGTCGTAACAAGTGATGGTTCACTGGCTGTCTTTCTTTGGACCAACTTTGGCAGGTACTAACCACTGCACATCAGGAACACCCCACAAGACCTGTCATTTTGGAGATGCTCTGACCCAGTCTTCTATGCATCACAATTTGGCAAAGTCGCTCAGATCCTTACATTTGCCTATTTTTCTGCTTCCAACCACTTCTCAGTGGTTTTAATGTTGTGGCTGGTCGGTATATTTGCTACTATTAAATTAGATTTTTAGCCATTTGCTGTATTTATATTTTTTCTTTATCTGTTATGGGTTTGATGAAAAATAGTGCTGCTCCTATATTGTTTTATCAGAGTTAAATACCCTTCCAGGAGACAGCTCAGCAATACTAATCATAACACATGACACTTATAACCTTGCCAACGAGACACCAGTTCAGTAACAATAATAACAATAAATGACACTTATTACCTCTTCCAGGAGCCACTCAGGTCAGTAACAAACACCCTGCACACCTGTCCCAGAACAGGAAACAGAGAGGATAAAGCAGGGGCATTTGGGAGGTGTACATAGAGGAGGGGATTCTGGGAATTGTAGTTACGACTCAGTAACAGTCTAGTTTCAAGGGAGTAATGCTCTCTGGTCACTATGTTGGACCATAAGAAAATGGCCGCCGCTCTCCTATACTTTACTCGCAATATCTATATTTAACTGACACAAGCGAGATTTTTGCTGTAGCCCTGTTATGTACAGATGTCTTCTTTTTATGTTGCCAGTTTAAAAAGGCGGTTGAGGACTGCGGTTTCGTAGTCCAGTCCTTCTCAGGTAAAAAAAATGACAGACAGGCAGCGGCACCCGGCGGGCCATATAAATGTCCTCAGCGGGCCGCAGTTTGAGGACCCCTGTTCTAAACAATTGCATTATTTATTTGTTTTTTTTGGTAAGGTTTGTTTTGGTGGTTATACCTAAAATAGTTGCATTTAAATATTCCCACTTTGCTCATAACATTATCTTACTGATTAAATTGCTTTGCTGTGACTGTTAGGAAAGGTACTCAGCGAGTATTACATTCTCACCGAGTAGCAGTAACTTTTATTTTGACTTTTTTTTTTATCATGTTTTTTTGTCTCCCTCTCCCTCCCTCACCGGTCTATTCAAAAGAAAAATCTGCTTCATTTGCCAGAAATACTTCAATTCTACACTTGATCTCTTATAAATTCTTATCCCATAATCACAGTTCAACTAAAATATCTTGTACTGATAAACAGATCAGTAATTCTTTTATAGAAAGCAAGTTGTAATCTAAGTTTAGAGTTTAACAGAGTTTTTATGCCAATAAGATAAAATTGTTGTGGAGAATTCTACTTGCTATATCATGGAGTTTGGTTAATAGAGCGTTTTTCTCTGTCCTACCACTGGGGGACACTGCGTTACCTTGGGTTATAGTAGGTGGGTCTGGAGTTAGGCACTTATAAACTTGTTTGTTTCCCTGACTCTCCCCCCACTATGCCCCTCCTCTGTAGCTGACTTCACTTGTTGTGAGTGCCTTCTGGAGAAAGGTCACTTCTGTATAGGCTCCTGCCTATACTTAGTTTAGCATTAGGTTTTCCTGTTTTTATTTTTCTTCCGTTTCAGGTGCAGCGCTGGACTCGTTGAAAAGACCCAGAGGAGTGAATAGTACCGGGGATTACTTCACTCTGAGTTCCAGCGCAGGTAAGCAGCTCTTCAGCACGCTTCCCTCGCACCTCTGCCGGCAGTCATTCCTTAGAAAAACGAGCACATGGGCCATGTTTAATTTGTGTTAATTATGCCTTTAAAGGCAAACTTTTCATTTGGGGCGTATTTTATTATATATATTCGGCCATATAGACGGCCGCGGCCATGTTTAAACATGTGGGCGGGAGTGAGGGTGTCTCTGCCTCTCCTCCCCGCCCGCAGACTTGCCGGCAGCCTCCCCCCCCCCTCCTCTGCCCCTAGACAACGAGCAGCGGGGGAGAAGGACAAGAATCGCTCTCTCAGGAGGCGATTACATTTGTCAGTGAGACCGCACGCACCCTGGGCACGGCAGCGCGGCGGTTCTCACTTCCAGCGGCTGCAGCCATATTTTGTATATGGGCTGAGTGGCGGTGAGCAGAGGCGGACATGTTAGGAGAGGGGAGTGCACCTCCCCCTCTCTCTCTCCCTAATGGCGTGAATGGCGGCCATCTTGGATCCGGAGCACACACATCAAGTGCATGCTGTTTCAGACTTCTGCCTCTCTTCACCTGGTAATGTTGGATCGTTTTTAATCATATTTGTAAACGATTGTCAGCCTACTTGCCACACAGTCAGGACTTTTATTTTAGGATCCTGTGACTGCTGTATATATTATAGGATTACCTAGTTGATAATATTGGTAGTTCCTATCCTCCTGTGACATATTTTTCTTTTAAGCCAGATATACATTGATATGGGAATACATAGCTGTATGATATTCCATATGGTGACTGTGAATGGAATGTTTCCATAACTCTGGTAAAGGGAGTTCTATATATATAAAATCCCTTTTGTTATGTATAGCCTCAGTTCCACAAGCATTGTGGCTGGGTAACATTTATACAGTTTTCCAGATATGCGGTATGTCTCAGGAATTACCTAGGGGGTAATAAACACGCTGTTTTATATGCTCTACATTATTTGTGGCACAAAATTAATATACAGTGTTATTCCGTGGTAGGCTGGTTGGTCTGTATTGCTGTATGTATATATATATATATATATATATATATAATATATATATATATATATATATATATATATATATATATATAATTTACATCAGGAGCTGTGGCTCATCTGATATATACACGGTTTTGATTACATGGTGTTGAGGTTTCTAGTTCCATAATAGCACATATATATATTACCTGTTTAAAATATAGAACAGATTTATTCTGTGTCTTTTTTATTGCTGTCATATCAGCCTACAATCGGTGACTCCTCCAGGAGTAGATTACTCGTTGGTTGGCACACTCTGAAATTGATATATATATTTATCTGAATATGTGTCTTCAAAGTATATTGTTAGACAATATTATTTCCTGTTACTTTGCCTACCGTTTCCTTATGTTTTCTGATGGATCAACTGGGAAATAGGAGTGACATTATATATGTGCGAAATGTAATTTTTGAATTATCTTTTCCACAGTCTAGCCCGAATGCCTCGGCACAGACTGCGGGGCTAAGGTCTACAAACAGGGTGCTCCCATTTCGGTGTCGGCTGTTTTGCAGAAACAGGTCTGGTCTAAATCACTGTCACGTCTGGTGGCCGAACACATTAAGGTGATTTTTAAGTTTGAAATGGAACGTGAGTATACCCTTTTTCATGCTTCTACACATGTTTACACTGTGCTGGTTAAGCTCCCACACAGCTTATATCTGTCCGCTAACACAGAAGCAGCATTACGCTGTTCAGGTATAAAACCATCCGGACAAAGATGTTGTTGTTCACCATCTTTCACAGATGGAGAGGATTTTATCTTTGACTGTGGCTACAGTCAAAATAAGGATGTAGTTTATTCCTCACCAGAGGATGTCTATTTCCATCTTGTTTTTACTATCAAGAGGAATATTCTTGCTGATTACACTCACGAGGTGGATAATCCCAGCTTAAACTGTACACAGTTTTCGCATTTGCAAGACAAACAGTCTATACTTGGTTTTCAACCTAGGTTTTAGTGACACCCTAGTTGGGAAAATGTTTATCCTCATATCTTAAACTCGGTATCTGTCTTTTCTCAAAGACCAGGTAAACAGTAATAGGCTGGCTAGGTTTTCACCTTCCCTAACTCTCCAGTGTCAATACAAGGGAAGTAATCCCTGTTGGTGACAATCCTGTGGCTTTTCAGTTCTCTTATTCTGCTGTCCCCGGCAGGAGCAGACAAAGAAGGAGGGGGCGTATCCCAGCTAGTCTGGTGGTCCGCCGTATGTCTCGCAAAGCAGTGTTCTACTGTTTTAGGGGACTTGTGTTGTCGTCCCTCTTTTCCCGTTTTCAGAGCGGCCTCATTTCGTAGTTCGGCTCTTTTTGTTTTCATCGTCTGGTTTGACGCTGTGGCATCGGATGGCTAACCTTTTCGGCTAGAGAATCCTTGCAGGGAGATGGTTGCTACCTTCAATTCAGCGGTAGAGATTCTTCCTCGGCTGTTTTCTTTGGGCTAGAAACTATATTCGATGGTGTAAATTTCTAGAATTTCACACGTCCCACTCAGGAATCTTTTAAAGGGTTTTCTTTACCAGCTGGCTTCTATGGGGTCTACGGCCTTCTTCTTTCAGCGTGCAGCTTCCGTGGCTCTCTGTCTAGCTCAGCGGAAGGTTGTTTTGCTTAAGTGGTTTCTTTATGCTCAGCCCACCTTTGGTTGGTTGTGGATTTCCAGGGAGTCTAGTTCTCGTCATCAGGAGGCTTGCTTTGGCCTCCGGTGACTCTGAATTAGTTAAACTGTTAGCTCATGGTATGAGTGCTTCCTGGTATATATGTTGGGCTTATGTTGTTAGCTCTCTATATGAGTGCTCTCTCAGATATCGCTGAGTTAGTTAAGGCGTTTGCACATGAAATGAGTGCTCCTTTGTTTATCTCTGAATGGTTTAAGCACTGTATCAGTGCTCCCTTAGATATCGCTGAGTGGCTTAAGCTGTTGCATCAGTGTATATGGTGATGCTTTGGATATCATTGAGTGGATTGAGTTGTTAGCTCAATGCAGGCTGTTCTCTTGGATGTCACATCTCGTAGGGGATCTGGGGCGAGAGTGTGTATGGCTCTTCCTCATTTCCTTTATCAGAAACTTAGTGGCGGTTCGAGACATAATTTGTTATGACAATTAGTGCCTGCATTCCTCTGACACAGAGATTGTAGTTCATCAATCTTGTGCCTCTTCTTTTTGTGTAACGTTTCTCTGACGGGAGATAGTTTGTGCTCTTGTTCGCAAAGTTCCTGTTAGAAATTTTATGCCCATTTAGCCTCTCTAACGCTAAAGAGCGTAGGGGGGACAGGGTCTAGGTGGTCTCTTGCCACTGCATCACGACCAACATTCTGTCTGTACCCCTCTGCAGGTTCCAGTGACTTTTACAGTGCACTTTCCAGGAGGGTTGCAGCTTTTTGTACACCACAAAAGCGTCATTCAATGGCGCAGTTGTACAAAGTGGCAGCGTCTGTTTCTGCTGCTGTATTGTTTCTTTGTTGCATGCCTTTGCATTCACAAATGAAGGGCTTTGAACACAAAACATTGCGCACAGCCGTTCCAGAGCATTCCCGCCCTTGGACACAGCTTTGGTAGCTCCCCAAGGTAACGCAGTGTCCCCCAGTGGTAGGACAGAGAAAAGAGGATTTTTACTCACCGTAAAATCAATTTCTCTTACTACACTGGGGGACACTGCGTGCCCTCCCTTGCTCTGAAAGTAGTGCTATCTTTGGTGTTGCTTTCTAAATTGCTTCTTCTCTCTTCTTGGTTATACAAAACTGAAGTCAGCTACAGAGGAGGGGCATAGTGGGGGAGATTCAGGGAAACAAACAGGTTTATAAGTGCCTAACTCCAGACCCACCTACTATACCCCAAGGTAACGCAGTGTCCCCCAGTGTAGTAAGAGAAATTGATTTTACGGTGAGTAAAAATCCTCTTTTTTTCTTTTATTGCAGATATCGTTCATAAACGGATGGTCCACTTTATCTTATTACATGAAGATGCCTCATTGCAGTATTTCATCCCTGCCATTTCTTAATATAATAACGGACTTAATATATAAATGAAGTCGGAAAATGTGTACAAATATTTACAGTATGGTGTATAGTTTCCCTTCTCAGTTTTAAAAGTGTTTTTTTGTGCGGAGGGGTGAAAAATGAGTGTTATGTGGTTTATAATAAAATATATTTTTTAAAAGAATTGTTCCAGCTGCCATTTTATAATTTTTTTTATAGGGTTTCATGTGATATGTTAGCTTGAGTATTGTTTTTTTCAATTCAAATTTCTATTGAAATATAAACAACAGAAAGACAAACTGCAGAGAAGCAATACAAAAGTTAAATATGAATAGTACTTGTTTAATAGACACTATTGTTACAAAACTAATGTAGAGATTGTAAGTTTACTTTTATTTTATGCCATAGACTCAAAATAGTTTAACAAAAACAAACCAGTAGATGGTTAATATCTGAAGTACTAAAGCATGATCTGAGCGGGTTGGGTATGATCTGGCGATGGTGATCTGTCTACAGTCAAGAAACAAACATAATTTACTGTGTTGTGTGACAGGTCCACTAGCTGTATTGTGCCGGCAATTTTGTCTGCAACACTAGGGTTCATGTGTTTTGGGTGTTCTTTTTGTGTCTGAGTGGTTGGTTTTTTTTTTTCTTTACATTACTTATTTTTGAACCGGCAGTTGTAAATCAACATTTTAAACATGTCCACAGATTCAAACAAATCGTCAACATTTTAGGCTATCGACAGATTCACCATCGCCAGAATGACTAATATCCATCTAAGCAGCCTCGAAACCTTGTGTAACCTTACTAGTTTATTTTATAAATATGAGAAATTTTACCTCCAAATAAGGAAGTCCTTTTATATATTCCTGCATACAAACACTCCTCAAAAATAACTACCTTCAAGAAAGCTTTCTAATAATGAGCACCCCAGACACAGCTATGCATAAGTAGTAATGAAGTCGCACCACAAGGCAAATAAACAAGTGTATACAAATGAACCTAATATAGGATGAGATAACCATGAAATAGCTGGACAGATACTCAAAACTAATATCAATGTTGAACACTCCCAATCAGACCCTGTTCTGCTCATGTATGTGTAGTAATCCCAGCTGCACTATACCTACATATACATATGACTCTGAGAACCCTGTAGTCAGGATTCCTGACCAGGATATTCTCGGTCCCTGACTCAAACTGGTGACACCATCTGTCTGTTCCAAACAACTACTCGTGTACAGTTCCAGCAAATATCTTAAGAGGAAACTTCCAAACATAATTTCCGATACCAGAAAGCCAACTGATAGTGATGACTGACACGACATAGTCTTTGTTTAAAAACTACTTTTGTGTGCCACTAGCTAGCCAGAATGTTTGTAATTATTTTTATTTATTTTTTAATGCATTCTGATGTGTTCTTCTATTGCACATACGCTTGTGCAAATAGTGCAGTCTGTTCTTTCTGTCAACGTACGTCAAATACTCTGGACAGAGCATACTTGCACTCAGATTCAAATTGAAACATTTCTTGAGATACGCTTGGATTTGAATACGGTTGGAATTTTGATTTCATGTACTACTTTGTGCTCTTATTTTTAAAACACAACTTACATGCAACATTCTTTCGGACTTTAATCAAGCAGGTTATGTCCAATACTGTAATAGCACTACAATCGCTTATGAATACTGAAATTAATTGTAACATACTTTATAGCATTTTAAAGATTTTGAGTTTAAATATAATTTTAGAGCCCAGATAATAGAAAATACTTGTTAAGATTTGCATCTTACATGCAGAAAAATGCACATTCCATTTGAAAAATGGGACATATCAATAGAAATATGTTTTAAACCTGCTTTTCAAACAATACTGTGTGTCACTGATATATGACTTTCCAATGAGTCTCCACTGTGAGTTTCATTTTACCCTACAGAGCATGCCTAGCCACAGTGGTAGATGCTAGGGCCCTGAAGGGAGAATACACTTATTTGGGCTGATTGTCTGTGAGGAGACACACTTAGGTGTATGAATTAACGGACTGATGTGTGGGACTAAATATTCTTTGTATATCACTGCATAATATGATTGGTGCCATATAAACAATAATAATTTTCATTATCTTGTAAAATTGAGGCTTAAAAGCTATACCCAAACAAATGAACAAACATTTTTTTTTCTTATTTATAATATTATGAGCACACATTTGAGCATTTAAATGGATGCATTTCTTTAGGTAATCAATGCTTGTTTTATCATTTTAATTTCTTGAAAGCTCGAAAACGACTGTTCAGATTGCAGAAAAGAAGAAAATTCAAAAGAAACTGCCTCCAATTACATGAATACATATGATATGAAATGTTGATAACACATACAATAATTTAAGGCCAATAGTAATGTAGCTTTATCAAGAAGATGTTATTTTCTGTAGAGATTGTACCTTTGGAGACCATGTTTGAGATCAGACTTGGACCGTCTCTTCTTGTATTATGTTTCAAATAGAGTGGAGACACAAATAAATTGGTGGTGAACGCTGCAGTTTTAGGGATTATTAATCCCCAATCAAAGTGCATGTGCTGTCCACATGGGTAGCAATAAAAAAAAAAAATGCACAGCCTACCTTGCAAGATATTTTGTTAGGTGTCACCTGTCGCTAACTGGAGCAATGGCGGTTGTACTGTTTCTATCGCGCCCAAAATCTGGGAAGTGAAATGGTGTGAGCCGGAGGACTGATTATAAACCACAATGAAGAGACTGCGGCTTGTGATTGGTCCTCCCATTGACACACTGCTGCCGTTTAAAACTAGTGAACTTTATTGACTTGCAGGGTCATGTAGCAGCCCCCAACTAGGGGGAGGGGCCGCCTTAGGAACAACATTTTTCTAGTTGATAGTACAACTCTTAAGATACAAAAACCCATAATGGTTTGAAGAAACTTTACAAAGGGACTTTGTGTGTCTCATTCTCAGCTATAACAATTTACGAAACAAGCAATCGCACAAATTTTCCATGCTTCTCACCTTCCAATTTTCTTCTATCTAATGTATGTAAGTAAAGAATATACCTGATGTACTCTTTGGTTATTAGAAGTAATTTAATGTATAGGGTTTGAGATTTATTTAGATATATAAATTAACTTTTTAATGACAATATCAAAGGGAAGTTTTCATGAAAGATTACCTGGACATGTTAGTTCACAGCAGAGGTCCTCATTTACACAATGCAATATATTTGAAGGTATAACCTGAATTAATGATCATAATGGTATTGTGTGTGTAATGCAAATAGACCAGTTTGAACCAGCTTTTCGGCATGAAGATATATGCAGCTGTTGGAGAGTTGACCCCCACCCTTGGAGGGCATTGTTTGAACTGACCTATGACCTGCATCATACCGGACTGTCCTGAATCCTGAACCAATCATCATCATCACCATTTCTTTATATAGCGCCACTGGTAGGTCAGATTCCCAATTCTCCACTCTCTTTACCAGTCCCCCGGGGGAAATCTAAAAATATTTTATATGTAGCTGTAATATTAAACGTGTATATTTAAAAACAAACAACCTCTTTTTAATTACAACCACAATTGTAATAAATCGCAATGTAAAGTGGCTGATATGTCAACAGTTTGTTGCTAGTGTTTGTAGCAAAACATCTTACAATGCGTTAGTAATAATATGCAAAAAAAAAAAGTTATGAGAATTAAATGGATGATCTGTGCGAACTTAAACCAAGCGTACTCTTACACCACAAACACTTTGGACATCCACACAAATATAGGAAGAATATTTATTGATCCCTCAGAGACCGTTGGTAAGGATTCAAACTCCGGTTTGCAATGTTGCAAGGTGGATTGTCTAACAGCTACACCAATGTGCAAGTGGTGAAAACAATATGTGAATGAAATAGAATAGACTGAAAATCTGAGCAGCAACTTCTGTCATAACAAGCTTTTTTCCAGAATACATTTTAATCAATGTCAATACTTTGAAATAATATAGACAGAAATCATTGGTACATGCACAATTTACATTTTTGGATATGGAAATTCAGTCATGTATACTAATAATAATACATATTGTACTAATAATACTTGGACTCCAATTTTTTTTATTTTTTTTAAGTTCGTTTGGTTTTTTTGGACACTTAGGTTTTTTGGCTTTCATCTGCGGATTGTTCTTATGTCTTTGCAATCAAGTCATTTTTAACTGCTCCTTCTCTGTGTTGTAGCTGCACACAATTTTAAACATGCCATTTAGCCAAGTTACACAAAATGTAGCAGGAATCAAACTCATGAACCCACTTATGCAAAGGGGTTTGTTTAACTACTGCGCTAACGTGCGATTGGAAACAGTATGTGCATGAAATTGGCTAGAGGGAAAAGCTGAGCATCACCGTCTCTCGTAACAAACAGATTAAAGCCAATCATTTTGATTCATGTAATAATCAATCTATTGGATGCTAATTATCAGGGGCTGGGTGGCAGGGGGGGCGGTCCCATAATGGGCTGCCTTGGGCTGGATCACCTGCATTTTTTTCCTTTAAAATAGGCTGCTGAGTCAAGTCTTGCCCCCGGGGCTGAAGTTTTCCAGCCCTCCCCTGCTTATTATCCAATCTACAATGAAATATTCAAGCCCTCAATGCTTGGTACATGCACAGTTTAAATTTTGGGATAAGGAAATTCACAACACAACACATGCATTACTGCCAACATGAATGTTGAAGGAGAAACAGTAAAGTATTACACACACACATTCTCTTGTTCTACATCGCGAAACATGTGTCATAGTAAAATTAAAAAACGTGGATGCGGATGTAACGGCTAACCATTCACAATCATAAATATGCACACTAGCCATATTACACGGCAAAACATACTAGCGTACTCTTTTATAAGTTACACAGTGGAGTACATCCACAGAAACATGGGAAGATACAAAGTTAGCGCAGATACAGGCATGATTCTGGGTTTGAACTCATGACCATGCTGTTGCCAGATGGAATGGGCTAAACACCACACTAACGTCCAGACTATAGAGTACATATGTTATATAGTCTATACTGAAATAATAGATCATGCAACATATCTGCAATTGCGAAAGCTCATTCTTTACACAGAAGGAACACCTAAGTATATTAGCAAATGATGTAATCAAACGAACCACATACACTTACATCATTTTTTTTAAATCCACTGCAAAAATATGCCTGGTGGTTTTTTAGGCAAAAACAAACACACGCGCTCTCTAAACGCACCTGTGTCTGTCGTCATCTGAGCAGTGTCAGCGTATGCACCTGCAGATAGTTCATTAATTATGCTTCCCTTTAAAAGTGCATTTGCTGCACTGCTTTTTGGTTGGGAGTTCAGTGGTTTTTGGTGAGTAAGACAGATGAAAAAGTGCAGTTTTAGAGGTATTTGGAGCAGTACCTTTCACAAATCAAATTATGTTTGAAGAGCTAAAATAGCATTGCTATGTGTTTTATGGTTTAATACATTTATGCTAATTTAACTATAAGCTTCTCTAATTTGTGATGTAAGGGTTTTACATTTGATTGTATAGATCTGAATTTTTTGACTAAGGTGCCTTGGCTTAATTTGTGTGTGGTAAGTATACAGTGGCACCCACTCATGTCTGTTGGGTTTCTCTTTCTGTATCTTTCTGGTGATGTGGTCTCTGATGTGCTGTCTTTGCTCTTTCACTATGGCTTGAGTATTGTAGCCTTTTTTTTTTTTTTTAATTGCCCCTTTTCTTGTCTCTCTTTATTACCTGCCCCCCCTCCCTAACAGATTATCTGAGGTGGTTAGTTTATAAGTATTCACTGCATGTAAGATAGATTTTGCCCATGACATTCCTCCAAAAGAACATAGAAGACACATTGTAAAAATCCTTCAGCCTCCTATGGTTTGTTTTCCAAAATGTGATTAGTTTACAATGTTTTGTTTATTTAAGTTAATAATCCTCACTTAGCTGTCAATTAGCCTTTGCTATAATGTACTAGACATATTTGTGAATGGTAGCATTTGGAGGGTGGTCATTTGTTTGTGTTAAAGTGTATTAATGTTTGTTTCTTATATCTTTCCTCTCATCCTACATAGGAGACAACGCTTAGCCTGTATGCCCTTGGCTCCTCACTCCCATGTTGAGCCTACACACAGAGCGTGATGTTTCATATAACTCGAGTCATACAGCCACCAAATTGGTCATTGAAAGGGCATTTGGCCTTTTAAAGGCACAATTTAGATGCCTGGACCAGTCTGGTGGAGCACTGATGTATGGGCCGAGTAAAGTATGTGACATCATAGCTCTGTGTGTGGTGTTTCACAATGTTGCCATCCGGAGTGGGCCTCCAGGGGTGGTGGACGAGGTTGCTGAGGTAGGGAAGTTTGAAGCCACACCGCAGGAATCGGATCAGGGGGACAACTTCAGGCAGTAGGTCCTTGATACATATTTTTTAGGTAAATCACATTTATTAGTACTGTTTCCTTTAAAGGTTAAAGGTCAAATGTCAAATACACCAATGCTATATGATTAAATAATGAGCAAACGAAAAATATATGCAAACTTACATTAGAAACAAAGAAATGACTTGCCAAACATACATGTGGTGTTGTCCTAATGAAATTGGTTCCATTTGCCATGCTTCTAAAATCTATGCTAAGCTCTAAGTGTACTTGAAAATGCTTTAGGAATTCTCCTTAAATTTGTGTAATTTTTTGGACAATCATTTGTCTTCCAACCCCCAAAATGTTTTGCTGTCAAAAACTACTGGATAATGTGCAAACATCAACGTCCTTGTATTATTTTTTTCCTTTACGTTCAGCAGGCAAAGATGACAAGCATTTTATAGTTCTGAATTGCGTGTCTTCTTACACGTTGAAGTATTTATCCAATGCTACAACCCTGCCTATGTGTTTCTTCAGTTGGCCCTGATTGTTTACTCATCATCCAAGGAACTTTCTCTCAAAGGCCACTGTCTTGCTATGTATTTGTGCTGCAAATATTTAATAATATCTGTTAATAATAAATCTGACCCTGCAATAGTATCAGCAATCAGTCACAAAGAAGGATCTGCTGCTTACTACACTACTGTTCTTCCTCTTGTCATACACAACAATCACTCCATAGTCCTTTGGGGCCCATTTAGGTACATGTATACATGTACTATCTATTGTAGCCATCCTTGCTTATTTTGACATTAGCCACATACAGCCCTTCCCCTTAAATCACACACTCTATTTTGTTGTTTGGAACTTTATAAGACTAGGTATATTTGTGTGTTTAGTATGTATCCTCTCTTTTCTTGGTCCACATGTTAGGCTTTTGTATTGGGCAAATTCAACATGTTTTGTGAACTTAATCCTATATATTTTGTAGTAATCTCTGTAAATGTTGTCAAAGTAGGGTCCTTAAATGTTTCGTGGCCCCAAACACTTTCTAGGCTAGGACATGTTCAAACCACAATGCAAAAAATAGACTCCAGACAAAATCACCATTTTACTTGGAATCATGGCCACAGACAAATGCAAAACACAAAGTCCACACAATCAAGTCCAATGCCTTTGTGTCATACCCAAGTTCAGCATCTGTTGGAGTCCTTATCAACATTACCTTTAAAACTGGTTTTGTTCAGCTGTTATACAATGACACTATCCACCCTTTTCACTTTTGACTGGCTTCCTAAACTATTTTTGACATGCTACACATCAACTATATTGTTTTTGTTCCAGTCATGCAATGTTCCATTCAAGCCACACAGATATACTAAAGCATAGTAAATTGTGGATGAAGACACAGATTGTTATCCTGCACACACCTGTCATATATGTATTTTATTAAATCTGGGGGACCAGCAGTATTGATCTAAATGCAAATGTTCATATCGGATGTGCGTGTCAGATTTTTTACATTGATTTGCAATAGCATTCACCTTGCGAATGGTCAGGGAAAGAAACAAACATTAGACTTAATCCAGAATCAGGATGGGATTATCTGCAAGTAGGAACTGTACGTGTGTGTAATTAATAGGTTGGCCCACTTTTTGCCATAGTAAGACCAATGCCTGCTTCAACATGTGTCTAAATATAATGTATCACAAGTACTTGCATAGTGTTAGACATAATAGCACTATGAGTCAACAATTTAATTCTCCTTACACAGCAAAGTGGCCATCCTCCAGAATGACAAGCAAGCAGTAAGTAATGACCACTCGCACACAATACCTAGGGCTATGTCAAATTCCACCCCCCAACATAGGGGTTTTCACCAAGGTGCATTTATAATTATCTCCATTCACTCAGCAAAGTTTTGTATGCCTAAGTAGCTACTAGGCGAGAATATGCCATGGTGCATGGCCATCCTGTGACCTAGAAGGACTGTGTTATAAAGGAAAGGAAGCACTAGCAATCTGGCTAATGTTAACTGTGCGCAACCATGTCACAAAGTGATGGAGACCCCAAAAATTAAAATCACAAAATTAAACACATATGAAGAACAAAATCACATTGTCCACCCAAAGCACTCAACACAAATTTGTACAGTTAGACTTGGACAAGCCCTAACCCTACTACATATCTTCCACCCATTCCATAAGGATTTTTCACATATATTTCAATGCAAGTTAACTCAAGGACAAAACTAACCCTATACCGTTTAAGATGTACTTTTTATCTCCATATCCTCCTAGAGTGTCTGCCCTAGCACACATTAACATTAGAAATTCAGTTTGTCTGTTTTCATTCCCATAGCATGTCTGTGCTCTGCACCATACTGTGGTTGGTAGTGAGCCTTAAGATTGGTCATATATGAGACTGTGTAACATTATCTATTAGACTGTAGGGCATGTATTCATGGTAATCTGAGGCTTCCTATTGCTGACTTATGGCAAAAGGGAAAGTGTATGTGTATTCTCGATCTGTAGAAACATACATCAATAAATCGATTTTCACGTTTCGCCGATTTAGCCTTAACATTACTTCTCTTTGTTAACATAAACAACAGGAGATCTAGCTAGGACTTATGACCTGTCCTCTGTAGAAAAAAAAAAACTAGTCAGGCAAGTGTTCTGTTTCAAACACAGTGGACTGAATAACCATCATTACATTATGCTGTAACCATTTATATAGATTGTGTATATTTAGCCCTGCTATTAACATTGATAATTAGGAACACATTACAGGGTATCAAAGAAATTTTTGAATATTGTGTTTTGAGATACATCACTATGCAAACTAGATGATGTTTCGTAGTGTATTTCCAAGAACAACAGGGTGGCTTTCTGTGCCTGATGTAATCATCTTAATTATGAAATGTGTATTGTATTCCTGTGTCTTAATATCCTGAGAAGCAGCAGACAGTCACCACACCCCTGCAGCCTGAGGCTCTTCTCAGAAATATCTGGCTGCTGTAGGAGGCAGGGCCGGACTGGGACTAAAAATCAGCCCTGGCATTTAAAGCACATAGGCCCAGCTCTGTTCCATATAATTACAGTACATTTTGCAAAGCTCATTGTTATATGGTGTCCCGTGAGATATTAATGTATTACGTGCAGCTTGGCTCTCTATTTGCAGCATAGGGTGCACCAGTATCAGATAATGGTATGCACAGGACTGGCAAGAGAAATTTGGGGCTGGGTTACAGTGAACTTTTGCCCACCCCCACTGGTGCACAGGAAGAGAGATGTATACCGACGCGCAGCGGCGTCGGTGAAGGGGTGTGGTTGCATAATGTTGGGGGCGTGGTCAATATGTGGCGTGGCATAACAAATTGGGGGAGACTCAATTGCTGGTGATGTGATACATGGGTAACGCGCAGCCCACATTGCTGGCAATTACGGTAGAAATCTCTGCTTATTTTTCCTTGAGAGGAAAAATGAACAGTGATTTCTGTCAAATTTCAGCCGTAAAGTGTCTCGCGGATGTTCACTTTACAGCTAATTGAATTCCCCATTATGTATTAAAATGGTGTTGCTCTCACCTACCGGTTATTGCAGCTTTCTCAACCTGATACTGGATTCTTGCATAGATCCTGGAATGTTGGGACCTGTTGGAAAATGTATATATGGAAAACCGAGCAAGAGGTGAACATCGTACATGACACAGATCACACAGTATAAAATATATACATTATAATAAAATATTACATTTATCACCAGCTACATAACGCCACCCCTCAGACACATCACGCCACATCCTGCATCACGCTACCCTCTGCCACATCAGCCATTACACCATAATACCTCCCAGACAAATCACACCATGCCACCCCACAGACAAATCAGGCTACCACCCAGTCACATTATCATGCCACCCCCAAGGCACATTATCATGCCACACAAGACATATTATAACCCCCACGAGGCACATTATGACACCCCCCCAGCAGGGCCATCTTTTCCATTGGGCACGATGGGCAGCTGCCCGGGGGCCCCACGGGCAAGGGGGTCCCATAGGCACGGCTCTTAATGAGAATAAATAATCCTGTAAAAGAAAAAAACCTGCAAAAAAAACCTTCAAGGGTCAGTGAGCAAGTACATCTATCTATCTTTATCTCTATATATCTATAACTATATCTGTATCTGTATACATTCATATATCTATATCAAGGGCCCCGGTGCAATGCTTTGCCCGGGGGCCCATAATGTTGTTAAGATGGCCCTGCCCCTCAGCCTGCTGTATTTACCTAGGCAGCTGACATCAGAGTAAAAAAGAACGCCTTGCAGAGTGAGCAGGTAAGCTCTTAGACTCGTGAGATTTGGAGCTCCAGGCCTGCTCTGCAGGCTGTTGGACAGTATATGATGACATACGCTGTCACCACACACTGTCCGTGGACAGCTCCCCCCAGAGTTGGATTAAGGCTTTGGGGGGCCTGGGGAACTTAAGACAGGGGGCACTATGGTCTAAAATTAAGAGCATAGTATCATAATTCACAAAAGAGAGAGTTACTAACTAATACACAATGTAGAAAAAATTTACCATTCAGTCGCTTATCAAAAATTATTAAAATCAGAATTTTGAGGTTCAGGTTCAGTTAGGTGGCATCAATATTATTATTTATTATCGTAGATTTCTAAGGCACCACAGTGCTCCACAGAGCCATACAGTAGGGAAAATAGTACATTCATAAAACAGGGACATACTAGGTAGACTAAATAAATGAAGACTTGAAAACAAAGGATATGGAGGACCCTGCTCATTAGAGAGGAACAAGAGGAGCGAGTGTTGTTCAGATTGGAGATTATGACAGTTGTGAGGGTGCATTAGTGTGAATAGTGTTTTCGAGGATAAGGTCACCTCTAAAAAAAAGATAGGTTTTCAGAGAGTGTCTAAAGATTTGAAGACTGTGGGAAAGCTGGATTGAGCATAGTAAGGAATTCCATAAGTGGGGCAGCACAAGAGAAGTCTTGTAGGCGGGAGTGAGAGGTGGCATTGGACATGGTTGCACAGGGGAAAAATAGATACTGGGAAATGGTAGAAAAAGGTGAGGAGATACATGTGATAATAGGGGCAAAGAGAGACAGACACCTAAAGGGGGCAAAGGAAAGACACCCACAATGCGAAGACAAAGAGACACAAAGGGTATAGAGGTGGGGTTAGAGGGTGCACATCGTATGTATACAATAAAGCCGTGCACTGTCTATATATGACATTGTGCAATCCTTTGGGCAGAGGAATGGAGGTGGTCCTGCTGGTGCCACCTATGCGGTCACCCTGACTGACTGTGCCTTAAGCAGCTAGTGTGTTTTACAGAACTGGCAGAGCCCCAGAAACAAAAATATACATATAGCAACCCTGGGTGGTAGTGCAGCTCTAAAACCAACATTTTAAGAATATCACTAACCCCAGCTTACAAACAACCCTGACGGATTATACAGATCATATACAGCTTTAAATACTGGAGACCAATAACTTCATAATAATCAATATCAATAACAAGTTTATTCTGACTTATAAAGTAAAGCAAAATAGATATAGCTGTATATTTCAATATCTCAATATATCAGTGGTAAATAACCATTATAAAAATGAGCTAATCAGTTAATTCTATTCCTTAGTGTTTGCTCATATATAAAAAGAATGCCATTTCCAGATTGTTTGTGTGCAGTATATTACAGTCCTCTTTTTTTTAAGTTACCTTACCTGTTGTATGCTCCAGGCTTCCTCCTTCAGACACTGCAGGCGGTCCTCAGCAGCATATAGCCTAGTGGTTAGCACTTCTGCCTCACAGCACTGGGGTCATGAGTTCAATTCCCAACCATGGCCTTATCTGTGAGGAGTTTGTATGTTCTCCCTGTGTTTGCGTGGGTTGGCTCTGGGTGCTCCGGTTTCCTCCCACACTCCAAAAACATACTAGTAGGTTAATTGGCCGCTATCAAAATTGACCCTAGTCTCTCTCCGTATGTCTGAGTGTGTATCTATGTTAGGGAATTTAGACTGTAAGCTCCAAAGGGGCAGGGACTGGTGTGAATGAGTTCTCTGTACAGTGCTGCGGAATTAGTGGTGCTATATAAATAACTGATGATGATGATGATAATATAGTTCCACCCTGCCATGTACTTGGCACTGGAATGCTGGCTCCTTCACTTTTTAAAATGGGTGCCCAGTTCCTGGACCGTGCCCCCTGTAACTCTCCTCCCCCCTACTCGCGGGTGCGCCACCTGCTGGACAAAAAAAAATTCCTTTTTTTTTTTTTTTTAAAACACTGCTTGCCCCGGCCCATTTAGCCATCGGCCCTTCTTGCATTTGCCAGAAGTGCCAGATGGCCAGTCCGGCCCTGGTAGGAGGTAATGGTTCCGGGCAGCTGACGGAGGATGGAGATTGTAAGAAGGCGTGCGACTACCTTGTTCTTAATCCTTTGGCTACAGTTACCCCAGGTCTAGTAATTCTGTGTGCTTGCCAAAAGCAAGGTTACAGTGAAGCTGGACCAGTGCTCTGATGGCAGGCATTGGGGCTTCGCACTACCAGGAAAGCGTAAGCCTTTATTTTGAATTTCAAAGATGCCCATAATAGGACCAGAATTGTACTGTATGTACCACTCTCGTTTCCATTTTGCCTACCTGTAATTTAAATTCCTGAACCATATGTGGGTTTTGTGCCTGTTGTCGGTGTTACATAAATTAAAAAGACCATTAATAAAGTAGGATATCTGCCTTGTTGGAAGTATTTACACATGCACCGGGGAACACTGTAGACTGTTCAGCCTTTGGTACACACCGTTCACTCACACAAACCACGATACACTGCAAGTGCTGCAAATTAAGTCTCTATTAAGAAGCTAAGTTACAGTATGACCGTTTAACCACAATCCACTAAATGTCTCAGGCCTTCACACCACACAATTTACAAGTAAAGCACACTACAAGGGCACCTTTTTATGCAAAACTGCCAAATGGATTTTTCATCTACCGGTAAGTACTAAAAGGTCGGGAAATAAACATGTACATGCAACATAGACCACAGGACAATGAAACCTTTGCTTGCACTACATCTAAGTAGTACACACATCTCTGGACCACGCAATAAGGGACAGACAGCTATGTTTGGAGATTGGTCAGAAATGCGTCAATTAAGCAACCATGATAATCACTTTTAAATGTTGTAGTGTATTCTGACGTTACACACTTTTTCCTGTGAAACAAACTATTTGACTGTCCTGAAGTATGCCTTGTAGTTTACTATGTACCTTGGAGTTAGGGGGTATTGTCTTGTTGTGGGTGAATGCTTGGGTATATGTATTATTTCACTCCACCCAGACTTTGCCCAAATAAGACATAGGATTAGAGTTTGCAAACACTTTGCAGGGCATTTCAAACTGAAATGTATTGTAAGACACTTTGAAATGAGTGCTTTAAGGGATGTAGACAGTGTACTGATGTAACAATATACTGACAAACGCCAATATGTATGCATTTGTCCAGAAAGACTAATATGTCTACAATAACCAACAACCAAACAGTTATAAATGCAAATGTAATTTATTTTTTATTACACTATGTATGTGACATTTAAAAAAAATGACAAATAATAAAAAAAAACATTTTTGCCACGCTGTGGTCTTACAACTCGTGCCTGGCTTTGAGTAACCAGTGATGTGGAGGGCTCAGAGCAAGCATCCAAACTCTCTTGGTCAGAAGGTTGTGATGGCGTGATGAAGGGCCAGGGGGATAGGCAGGGAGATCAGACACAGAAGGGGCAGGTGCAGCAGACACAGAAGGGTCAGGAGCCGGAGAGGTTGAAATAAGAGTAATATTATGAGGCGAGAGCTAGTGGTCTGGGGGGAGAAGGTAGTGTGTGTGGTATGGGTTGAAATGGGTGAAGTGACAGATGGTGGAAGGCGTTGGGAGTGGTCGTGATAGATTTTTTTCAATAGGGTGGCAATATTTGATAGTGTATTATTTAAAGTGGTGAGTTGGTTGTCAAAATTTTGCTCCATACAAGTGAGGGTGGTTGAGATTTCAACAACACGTATATCTAGGGGTTCAGTGGCGGACTCAAAATGGTGACTGATGTGCGACAGTGTCTGCTGCCTCAAGAGTCGTGCAGCCTCCATCTGAGGGGCATTCACATCACGGGCAGGCACCCCCACTTCTGGTCTGGCAACAGCTCACTCCTCTGCCTCACGTCCTGCCTCCCCCTCACGTTCTATATATAGAGAAAAAGAAAATAACAACAAAAATTACCTTCTAAAATTAAGCAACCTAAAAAAAGCTCATTGGCCAAATAATAATTCTGGCCAAGTGTGATGCTTCCATTTTGACGAGGATGAGTACAGGGAATTTAGCCACAAACATGCATTGGTATTCCAAACTAACAACCAGGTCTACTAAATATATGTGGTTTTGACATTAAGAAAGAGCCATATTTATGCTTTGAATTAGATTGGAACAACACATTAACACATTTGCAAATCAGTGTGGATATTTCATTCCCTATTATGTGCTGCACAAACAGAATATGACTGGAAAGGTTGCATTAAGGCACACACTGATAGAGGTGCTACATGTTCGTAAACACAACATAAACATTAACAGAAAAATTAAATATTCCTCATGTACCTAGGGGAGATCGCGCCCCTGTTAGGAGTCACAGCCTGTATCAAGTTCGGTCCACCCCAACAATATACTTCTCAGAAAGGGCCACACTAGCATGCTCCTCCTAGGGGTGTTCAGCTTAGATCTTCCAGCAGGGATTTTGTTCTTCAAACGTTGTTTATAGTCTGCCCAGCTGTCAAAATTTGAATAAAAAATTTGCCTTTAAATAGTTTGACAGTCAAAAACATGGCACATAATAGTGTCAAAGGGTGGATAATGGACCAAACGTGACCTTTACATTTGTATAAGTACACTTTGAAGCAACCATGGGCATTTTGTAGTTTCAAAATGGGCTTAACAGATAAATGACTTACACAGGCACAATATGTGTCAAGCTCACAGTCGTCAGACTTGTACTATGTTTTGAGGCATCAAAATGAAATTGTGGTTTAGAACAAGCAATTTCATTGTACCGTTTCTGGACTTCATGGGTCAGACGCCGACAGGGAGTGATTGCATTCACTTGAATGGTTATCTCTTCCCATATCCTAGATTTTTCACAAGCTGACCACAGTCTGTTGCTGGCATATCATCTGTTCACCACTTACTCAACAAGCATCTGTAACTCCCTGTTGGTAAAATTAAGGCACCGCCTGCTTCGTTCAACTGGACGTGGTGATGAGCTGGTCCCAGCATCAGATATTGTGATCTATAACAGAAATTGAGTGTGAACAATGACAAATCCAACACTCCTGTTAAACTTTGCAATTTTGAAAACCCCACCCCATTAATTGAGTTTATTGCATGCTTAAACTAAACAATGTATTCCTCTGACTCCTACATAGTTTGCAAGTACATGCACCTAAATATATAAATATATACATTGTGTTTTCTAAATATACACCTGTAACTTATAAAACAGGTTAAAAAGGGGGTTATGGAAAGTCACTGAATCATCATTTGCAAAACACTTCCACTACTCAGTTATGACTTTATTACATTGTTATTCCCTGGATAGGTTTTGATAGCAAATACTTTTAAAAATGGGCAAATGCAACACTAGAAAAGAGGAAAGGAGTGAGTAACAAAAACAGCACCAGTTAAAAAGTCCACACAAGAAAGTTTTGTAACTTTAGAGATCCAGGTGTCTGTAGTTGAGATTAGCCGCAGACACTTCTCAAACAAGTGTAAGGGTCTCAACCCCCTTCTGAGGCCCAGATAAATGAAGGTCAATTGGCCAGTTTCCATTCTTATCACTAAGTATTCAGAAGTGTTTGAAGCACAGAGAACTCACCAATCTCCAAATCAGATTCCTGAACAGAACTAATGTTGAAAACCAATTTGGTTTGAAATCTAAGGTGAGGGCAAAAGAGAGACATAAGAATGATTGAGAGTGTAGACAATATTGTACATACATGCATTTTGGACACCAAAGATAGTGGCTATAGACATTTCAATTAATCAGACCAACAATGCTACAGTCTGCTTACTCTTGGGTTTTGTTTTGGAAACCCATTAGCAGAGTATTTCTATAAATGTGATACTTTACCTGTGCATATAGAGCAAAACCACATTATTTGAAAGTAGCCAGCACAGTAACATTGCTTTATGCCTAACAAGTTTGGTTCCTATTCTGAAGCTAAAATGTTCTATCTATTGAAACATATCACATCAAATAGTACTTACTGTAATAATAATGTTTTAGAAATCACAAGAAAAAATAGCATAAACTCTCTGCTACCATCAAGAGGAGGAGGAGAAAGAGGTGGAGGAGCCAGATGGGGAGCCTCAGGAGGAGGTGGAGGACGAGGAGGATGCCGAGACGAAGGGTGAGGCCAAGGCAGAGGGCGAGGCCGAGCCTGAGGCGGAGAGCAAGGCCAAGGTGGAGGAGGTGCACGAGGCAGAGGAGGTGCACGAGGAGGAGGAGGTGCAGGAAGTGGAGGTTGCCTTGGGAGATAGTAAGTATTTACATTAAAGCCTTTAGATAATTTAATGTCCATTGTACTGGTAATAAATCCCTGATGTCAGACATGTTCAAATAAAGTTAACACAAATGTCACAGGTTTCCATCATGATGGGACTACAAAGTATTTTGGGAAAATACACTCTACACGCCCCCCTCCCCTGACCACAACAGATTTGTGTATATCTATAAAACTGCCACACAAAAGCCTTAGCCCTCTTGTTCTAACTGTATTTGGCATCCTATTAGAAATTGCTGTCATTTGAAGATAATGTAACAGTACACATCTCTGCTAACTCCTGTCTGTCTTCCAAATTAGGTGCCTATGGATTTATTTGTTTTTAACTTTTCTTTTACAGCTCACGTAGGTGCCGCAATCTGGCCCAGAACCGCCCCCCCATCGTTGGTCAAAATACGGCAAAATATTGAAAAATATAATAAAAATAAATAAGTAAAGCAGCAAACGAAGTTGCTGAAAGTTTTTATGAATATTTTTTTTTTGTTTGCAGTTAATGCACATAGTTAAAGTTTTTGTCAAATGTTATAAATATGTAAATATAATCAAACAGATTTATTGGTGTGTGTGTGTGTGTCTTTATTGATATATTACACTTCCATATCATATGGGTATAAGGACAATGAAGAATGGATATTTCATTAAAACAATAATAACATTTAAGCTAGATTGTTTTGTTACTATAGCACCACTAATTCTGCCTCAGTGTACAGAGAAGGCAATCTGTCCCAAAAGAGTTTACAATGTAAAAGCTGGAGCACAGACAGACTCAGGTCAATTTGTTAGCAGCAAACGAAGATACACTAGTATGGATTTGGATTTTTGAAGGAAATCTACATTAACATGGGAAGAACACTAACTCCATACACATAAGTCGATGGTCAGGAATTAAACTCATGACACCAGCACAGGGAGGCAGAGGTGTTAGATACTAAGCCTCCATGCTGACCTGGTGTTGGCTATAGTATTTTTCTATACAAGATGGGTAAATAACATACAAGCAGTAGATGAGGAAAAAAAGGTTTTCATTTGCTAATTGCATTTCACAAAAAGGAACATGTGCCCTCAAACAACAATCCACCCCTCCAAGTGGTAGGCCATCCGTAGGAATAGCATACACATAATGTGCCCTGGGGGCCAGAATCAGGGTAAGGTATATGCCAAATGCCATACAAAATTAAAAACTTCCCAAAATCATGAGGCATTGGAGTGGTAGTCAAATGTTAACTTACAAGAGTAAACCCATGCAAACATTGAAGAGAACATACAAACTCCAAACAGATCAGTGCATGGTTAGGAATTGAACTCATGACCTCAGTGCTGTAAGGCAGAAGTGCAAGCAACTAAAACCACCATACTGCTCGACTGTGGTCAGCGTTATTTTTGGGTAAAGCTGAGTACATAACATAACATATAAGTTGTAGATGTCGAAAAAACAAGGTTTCAAGACAATGTGGCATTTAACTCCAAGGAGCCTGTCCCCTCCAAATCAACATGCAAATCCGAGTAATAAATGTCAGCATGCACATAATAATGTGCATGTGACCTGTGGGCCATTATCCTTTTGGAAAGTTAAAACATTAACATTGTCAGCAAGAAAAAAATAAACTTGCCCTAAGAAAGTTGCATTTGAGTTTGAGATACATGTAAAATATGAGGGAAGATTTGTCATTGTGGTCCAGAGTGTAGTAGATCACTTTTGAACAACAAAGTAAAAAACAAGCTGGTTTGGGCAAAGTTCCTGTGGTGTTTCTTTCATTAATGAATAAAGGCCACAAGCTGCACACAGATGCTACGAACATGCTTGGTATTTAAACTCATGACACCACTCTTGTGAGACCAAAGTGCTAACCACTAAAGTACCTGTGAGGATCATAATTGGCATATATTTTAGATTAATAATTAAGAGTACTATTAACTAGCACTTTCATCTGTAGCACGCATGCTGTATTGTTGAGCTTCTCACTCTTTTTTCCTAAAGAATGTTGCCCTAGTGGTTAACTAATCCACCTTCTAAAAATGGAGTCATGAGTTCTAATCCTGACGCACACCCAGGTTGTATGTACTGTACTATGTATGTATGTATCATTTATGGAATAGTATGCTATGCATTTTTACGTTCGGGACATAATTTTAGAGCAACATAAATTTTAAAGATTAGTTATGCATATATATATTTATGCTAGCGAATTACATGCATTTGCATCAACATGCGCTCCGTTCAACTCAAACACAATCAAACTCATCATACAATCTTTATTTCATGTAGCAGAGTAAGAAGGTGTGTGGATTTAGGTTATCCGTCTGTCCAGATTCCCTGGACTGTCCGGGCCCCGTAGTCATCGACCATGCCTCCCCCTTTTTTCTTTTATTTACCTTCTCCGTGATGCTGCAGCTCTGCCTTCCAGACTCTGATAGGCTGGGAGCGCGGGGCGTGGTGATGTCATCACCGCGCGCCACACCTCCCAGTGTATCAGTGACCGGGAGGCAGAGCTGCAGCATCGCGGAGGAGAAGGTAAGTAAATAAGCAATTGTTTTTTTTGTGGGGGGGGGGGGAGAGGGAGAGCCTGGGTGACCATAACTGTGGGGGGAGGGGGGGCAGGGAGAGCCTGGGGGACCTGATCTGTAGAGAGAGGGGGGAAGAGGGGGACCTTAACTGTGGAAGGGGGGAGGGAGAGGGGGACCTTAATTGCGGAAGGGGGGTTGAGGGGGACCTTAATTGTGGACGGGGAAGGGAGAGGGGACCGTAACTGTAATTGGGTTGGAAGAGGGGGACATTAACTGGGTGGGGGAGGGAAGAGGGAGACATTTACTGTGATTGCGGGGAGGGGAGAGGGGGACATTTACTGTGATTGCGGGGAGGGGAGAGGGGGACATGTGATGAGGGAGTGGGGGGGAATGTACTGTGATGAGGAATAGGGGGCGCATGTATGGCGAAGATGGGGAGGTGCATATTAATGGGGAGGGGGGATTGATTAGTACTGGACCAAGGGGGGGGGGGGGCACCAGATTAATTAGTACTGGGCCCCACAGTTTCTGATGGCAGCCCTGCTCATCTTAACGTAGCAGAATTTTGTAAGTGAGTTAATTGCTTAAGGTTCATTGCATCTTCTATTCCGTTGCGTAAAGGACTGAAGGTGGGTATGTTTTTCGATGTTGCGTTCCTTATTGAATTGCGAATCTCTTATCTTCTCCCGTTTCTACTTAAAGTACTCAACGCAACTTACAATGACGAAAGATAAGATAAGTTCCTTGATGAATCAGGCCCTATGAGTTTTTACTTAATCAGTTATTTGTCATGTAATTGGAAGCTGCAACATTTTGCCTCAATTAAATGCTGTATGACCTCTTTTGTTTAAGTTAAAAGTTGAAGGAGTGGAACCCTGATAAAGCAGTGAAGCAGACAAACCAGTCTAAATTGTTCTTAACTGCAGGTAAATGTGTGCATCAGTGACCCGTTTGAAATTAAATTTAAAAAAAATGTCAATATTTCCTTCCAATATACTACCTGGATTAGAATTCCTGTACTGACTAGTAGAATTTTTGCTGCACTAAACCCACTAGATAGATAACTCCTCGACAGATAACTCCTACGATGCCCATGACCATCTATCCTTACTCTCTGGATTTTGGTGCTGAGTGGCTTTGCTGTTCTATTGATGTTTTGGGTTAACAGGTCACCAGCAAAGTACTGCATTGGGATGAAACTAGAGATTTATTGTGAGGATCCACAACATACATAGCACTACACGTGAACAGCAAACCAAAGTAATGCAGAAAGTTCAGTATATGTAGGCTCCTTCCTTCACTGGAGAAGTGTGAGACATCCAGTCCCTAGACACCAGCCAAACCTACACTTTGAGCACTTAAATAGATCCAAACTCCTCCCCTCTGAGGAATGGGACTTCTTTTTGACAGGTTAACCCTTTTCTCAGGTGTGGCAGTTTCTCACCCTACCACACTTTTGGAATTGCTGAGTTTACCTTTGCCTTGATCAATTCAGCGTCTGCTTCCCTGTTGCAATACCTCTTTGGAGTAATGGCTACCTTATTTTTTCCTCTGGCTGGTATAATCTTAACTGGTAATACCTTGGCTTACTTTGACTAGTCCCCTTATGTTGTCTCAGGGAACCTCCTTTGTCTGCATTTTGTCTTTTTACCTTGTCAAAGAACTGGATGGTACTGGGGGAACTATACTAGAGGCAAATGAATGTGCAATACAATAGTCATCCCTCTCTATTTGCAGTGGTCACAACAGTCTAAAGTGCTCCATACATCCTCTCAGCACAGGCTTTATTGCTGGGACTAATACAACCTAATAACTCTTGGGTAGCATATTGTGTATCTCTATCTTACAATTCTGAACAGTGGTGTAGTCTCTTTATGTCCTAATGATTGTGGACTACCCAAAACATCTTGTTTCAAGGATTTCAGTGCTAAAACCACAGCTGAAATTGTTTTAAGAAAGTTTTTACAAGTTTATGGAAGCCCAGAGACTTTTTTATAATGTCATAATTAATTCAATATGGTCATATCCCTGACCATGGCCTTATCTATGTGGAGTTTGTATCTTCTCCCAGTGTTTGTGTGGGTTTCCTCCCACACTCCAAAAACATACTAGTAGGTTAATTGGCTGCTATTAAATTGACATTAGTCTCTCTTGGTCTGTGTGTGTGTGTGTGTGTGTGTTAGGGAATTTAGACTGTAAGCTCCTATGGGGCAGGGACTGACATGAGTGAGTTATCTGCACAGCACTGCGAAATTAGTGGCGCTATATAAATAGCTGATGATGGTGCTTAGGAAACCTTCTCCAAAACCCATGTACTTTCTAATCTGCCATTGGTCCAAAAGGATTCCATTCAATATGTGTTTTTAACAAATGCATATACTATTATCAATCCACTTGTACCTCTTTTCTAAATTCTATTTTGTATTTATTCAATGATATTTTACTAAATTGCTTATACTCTGTTCAAGACTTTCTGCTTCTTTACCACGAGGGTAGCATTGCACAAAAGTACTCTCCTTCCTTAATTCTGCATGAATTTATTTGTGAATCACAAAAAATGTGTGTGCTTTTTAGCACAAATGTGTCTAATTGTCCGACTAGCACATTATCTTACGACCACTACCCTATCTTTGAAAACAATCCTGTTAACTATGCGCCTACATTTGTGAGTTGGTTGATACTATGGAAAATGAGCATAGAAGAAACAGTAAAAACATGACATCATAGTCTAACCTACTACTACATTTGGACCACCTTTTCATACACTTCAACATTTACATTTTTCTCCTAAAATCCTGCTTAGATTAACCTAATTTTTGCCTTCAATTAATCCTGATTATAATTGAATTTGTAATGTCTTTAAAATAAAAATAAATCATGTCTGTATGAATATTACTTCACTAATTCATCATAAGTGTAGAGAAATATGTTTCTGGAATGCAGAAAATATTTTGGTATGTTCACCCAAAGGGAAAATAAGCACTTTGTAATACTTTTGTTGTTATTCATTCAATATATTAATATATCAGGAAGATAAGCTTTTCTGTGCTGTTTCACAGCCTGCTAAAAGCTGTTATCCACTGTTGTCTTTGGGGTATACTTCCTATCCGACAGTTCCGTAGAATCGTTGACTCCCGAAGCTTTAAAGTAACTGTTTACAGCGGCACTTTTATTAAAGACGAAGTCCATCGGGTTTTGTCCTTAATAAAATTGTCATTTAAAGAAAATTATTTCAAAACGCTGGGAATTGGCGGCCGCATAGTAAATGTACACTTTTGTCCTTTTATCTGTTAAAATATCTCCATGTCTTACAGCTGTAATGTGTCATCATCCACTCCTGTTGCTATATGACTCATTATTTTGTTACCATCTATTTTCCATGTGACTTATGTGCACCCTGCTACTTCCAGAGTATCCTGCTCCTTACTCTAAAACAATCTATTTCTCTATATGTCCAAAATTTTGTACAAATTTGGAAATCCACAAATTAGGTTTATCTACTAATATCTAAAAACCTGTAAGTTTCACAAGGCTCTCAAATCCTATTACTTACCACCTGCTGTCTTTCTCAGCAGTCCCTGCGGTTTGTAGGCTCTGCTGGTCTCAGATCTCTCTGCAGGATGATGTCCAGTCTGTCTCCGCTCCAGAGATCCCTTAAAAACCAGTGCATGTGTGCTGCCATTTTGGATTCAGTCACCGGATCCCTCTCAGTCAGTCAGAGTGCTGCTTTACCTCAGATGACTGCAGCCTCCAATCAGTGGATAGCAGTTACAATAAAAGGACTTCTGGAGCCCTAATCTGTTGCCAGTGCAATGTAGATTACTTAGATACCAACCTGGTTTCTAACAGTCTGCAGTCTACTCAGTTCCTTCTGCCCAGGCAGCACAGCCTTCATTCTGGTTCCATTCCAGCATTCCAGTCACAGCATTCTGGTTCCAGTCCGATCCTGCATTTTGGTACCAGTCCGGTCTTCTTTGCTAATCTGATCACCATCTTGCTACTCTTGACTTCTTGTCAGTCTCCTGTGCCACTCATACTTAGTAATCTCCTGAACTCTCAGCAACCACCACCTGCACTTGTTCTTTCCCCCTCGTGTGTAAGGAAATAATCAGGCCAGCCAGCTTTGTGCATGTAGCCACCAGCTCAGCTCCAGAGACACAACCCAGTCCAGGTACAGATAAATCCTCAGGCATGACAGTTTGCACTGACCTAACAGATTCCACTAGTGGCCAGCCCCAAGGAGCAAGCTCAATGCAAAGCCTGGTGAATCGGCTTGAGAGCCAGTAATCTGCCAGAGATAAATCATGCAGTTCCTTCAAGGGTTGTTCTACTGCACTTCTTCAGTTTCTGCACAAACTCCACCTGTTCAAGTTCTAGTCACGGCTTTACAACTTCATCTGCCAACTCTAGCCAAGGTCGATGGAGATCCAAAATTGTGCAGAGGGTTTCTTAACCAGTGTGAGATACATTTTGAGCTGCAGCCCAGCAATTTCCTTAGAAAAAAAGCAAAAGTTGCACACATTATTTCCCTCTTTCCTCATGTTCTGGAATTATAGCAGCCTTCCGTCAGATCTTTGACGAGCCAGGCACAACCACTTAAGGATCCTCAGATATTCTATGCCTTTGTCAAGGCTCTCGTCCAGTGGGCCAATACCTGCTTCAGTTCCAAATACTGGCTTCCGAGTTGTAGTGAAATGATGAAGCCTTGATTGCAATCTTCTGGAGTGGCTTGTCTGATAAAATTAAGGATGAATTATCCACTCGTGATCTACCTTCTACACTTGCAGGGGTGAAAGGGTTAAGCCGCATCACCACCTTCTGCTCCGGCAATCCTCACCGCCAAGCATTGAGCCCATGCAGGTGAATCACTCTCACTAAACCCATGAGGAATGTCAGAGATGCCGGCTGGTGAATTTATGCCACTATTGTGCAGCTTCGGGACACTTGCTTGATTCCTGCCAAAAGCGTTCGGGAAACTACTGCTCCTAATCTGTGACGGAGAAGCCAGGTTAGGAGTTGTCAACACTTCTCCACAAAAATCTGATTGTGTATTACTAATCACTCCTAAACATGCTCAGTGAACCAAGAGCTTCGTAGCTCTACTTGATTCTGGTGACACCGAAAACTTTATTACCACCACAGTGGTTCAAGATTTGCGGCTACCAACGGAGCCCTTATTACGGCTTTTCTACATCACAGAAGTGGATGGAAGTCGCATTTCATCAGTATTATTACTAATCAGACACTCCTTCTCAAAATCAGAATGGGGACTCTGACCTCAGAATTGTTAGAGCTTCTCATTATTCCTAAAGCCTTACTTTTCTTAGGTCTGCCTTGGCTCCGGTTACATAAACTCCCAGACTGACTGCATTAAGTCTCAGATTATGTCCTGGGCTGCATCCTGTAAGGACTCAGCCTTTTATACCCCTTAGGACCACAGTTTTCCCCGGTCAAGAATTTTCACCCTTACCTTAGAGACTTCTCCTATGTCCTAGTAAAGCTAGTGCTGATTTTTTACCACCACATTGGCCGTGGGATTGTCCTATAGATTTGATGTCAGGGAAGACTCCTCCTAGGGGCATACCTACCTGTTCTCTCTCCCTGAGACCAAGTCCATGTTGAAATATATCCAGAAAAACCTTAAAATTGGTTCATCCATCCATCTACCTCAAGTGCCGGAGCAGGCTTCTTTTTTTGTCAAGAAAAAAGATGGAGGTTTTAACACTCATGACGGGCACTACAAGAACTTTGTTATGCCATTTGGACTGAGTAATGCCCCAGCAGTTTTGCAGCACGATGTCAATTAAATTTTCCATAACCTTCTCTACAAAGCAATTGTTGTCTACTTGGACATCATTCTTATCTTTGCTGTCACACCCCCTGCTGGTCTGGGGTCTCCGTTTCCAGGAATAACTGTATTTCCAAGTGCTGAGCCCACATCAAAGACATTCTTTCACAACTGTATATCAACCGTCTCTTTTGCAAATTGGAGAAATGCACCTTTGAAGTACCATGCATCTTCTCCTTAGGTTACATAACTTATCTGGCACTGATCTACAGATGGACCCAGAGAAGCTAAATGCGATTCTCAAATGGCCCCTTTAAACCCCTCGCAAGGCGGTCCAACTCTTTTCGGGGTTTGCAAACTATTACAGAATCTTCATAAAAAATTTCTCCAATCATGTGGCTCCCATCACAGCCCTTACCAGAAAGCGATCTGATCCCTCCAATTGATCTGAAGAGATGAAAGCAGCCTTCCATTGCATCAAACAACTTTTCACTTCTGTTACAGTTCTTTGCCAGCCAGATGTGTCTCAGTATATCATCCTGGAAGTGGATGCTTCAGCAGTACGAGTAGGTGCTGTTCTATCCCAGAGTTTTGAAGATGAATATCTTCAACCTTGCGGTAATTTCTCTCACAAATTTCTGCTGGCAGAGAGAAGCTACTCCAAAGGAGATGAAGAATTATTAGTCATCAAATTGGTTTTGGAGGAATGAAGACATTTGTTGGAAGGTGCCAAATATCCTATCTCTTATTACAGATTACAAACCTTCTGTATCTAAAGTCAGCCCAGTGTCTCAATCCAAGACAAGCTAGGTGGGCCTTATTCTTTTCCAGGTTTCTCTTCAAGGTAACCTATCATCCAGGATCCCAGAACTGTAAGGCTGATACCCTTTCTCGTTCTATGGGTCACAATGAGGATCTTTGGATCACCCAAAGAAGTCCCATCATTGATCCTGTGTCCTTTTCAGCCAATATTGTTCCTACCCCACATCCAGGGTAATTTTCGTAGCACCAACACTTCTTAAAAAAATTACTTCAATAGGCTCACCCTTCCCATTTCTCTGGACATTCTGGAGTTCAAAAAACTGGGTTATAGTAGACAGATTTTCCAAGATGGCCCATCTTATCCCCCTCACTTTTGGACCACCTTTTCATACACTTCAACATTTACATTTTTCTCCTAAAATCCTGCTTAGATTAACCTAATTTTTGCCTCCAATTAATCCTGATTATAATTTAATTTGAAATGTCTTTAAAATAAAAATAAATCATGTCTGTATGAATATTACTTCACTAATTCATCATAAGTGTAGAGAAATATGTTTCTGGAATGCAGAAAATATTTAGGTGTGTTCACCCAAAGGGAAAATGAGCACTTTGTAATACTTTTGCTGTTATTCATTCAATATATTAATATATCGGGAAGATAAGCTTTTCTGTGCTGTTTCACAGCCTGCTAAAAGCTGTTATTCACTGTTGTCTTTGGGGTATATTTACTATCCGACAGTTCCGTAGAACCGTTGACTCCCGGTGCTTTAAAGTAACTGTTTACAGCGACACTTTTATTAAAGACGAAGTCCATCGGGTTTTGTCCTTAATAAAATTGTCGTTTGAAGAAAATGATTTCAAAACGCTGGGAATTTGTGGCCGCATAGTAAATGTACACTTTTGTCCTTTTATCTGTTAAAATCTCTCCATTTCTTACAGCTGTAATGTGTCATCATCCACTCCTGTTGCTATATGACTCATTATTTTGTTACCATCTATTTTCCCTGTGACTTATGTGCACCCTGCTACTTCCAGAGTATCCTGCTCCTTACTCTAAAACAATTTATTTCTCTATATGTCCAAAATTTTGTACAAATTTGGAAATCCACAAATTAGGTTAATCTACTAATATCTAAAAACCTGTAAATTTCACAAGGCTCTCAAATCCTATTACTTACCACCCGCTGTCTTTCTAAGCGGTCCTGCGGTTTGCAGGCTCTGCTGGTCTCAGATCTCTCTGCAGGATGATGTCCAGTCTGTCTCCGCTCCAGAGATCCCTTAAAAACCAGTGCATGTGTGCTGCCATTTTGGATTCAGTCACCGGATCCCTCTCAGCCAGTCAGAGTGCTGCTTTACCTCAGATGACTGCAGCCTCCAATCAGTGGATAGCAGTTACAATAAAAGGACTTTCTGGAGCCCTAATCTGTTGCCAGTGCAATGTAGATTACTTAGATGCCAACCTGGTTTCTAACAGTCTGCAGTCTACTCAGTTCCTTCTGCCCAGGCAGCACAGCCTTCATTCTGGTTCCATTCCAGCATTCCAGTCACAGCATTCTGGTTCCAGTCCGATCCTGCATTTTGGTACCAGTCCGGTCTTCTTTGCTAATCTGATCACCATCTTGCTACTCTTGACTTCTTGTCAGTCTCCTGTGCCACTCATACTTAGTAATCTCCTGAACTCTCAGCAACCACCACCTGCACTTGTTCTTTCCCCCTCGTGTGTAAGGAAATAATCAGGCCAGCCAGCTTTGTGCATGTAGCCACCAGCTCAGCTCCAGAGACACAACCCAGTCTAGGTACAGATAAATCCTCAGGCATGACAGTTTGCACTGACCTAACAGATTCCACTAGTGGCCAGCCCCAAGGAGCAAGCTCAATGCAAAGCCTGGTGAATCGGCTTGAGAGCCAGTAATCTGCCAGAGATAAATCATGCAGTTCCTTCAAGGGTTGTTCTACTGCACTTCTTCAGTTTCTGCACAAACTCCACCTGTTCAAGTTCTAGTCACGGCTTTACAACTTCATCTGCCAACTCTAGCCAAGGTCGATGGAGATCCAAAATTGTGCAGGGGGTTTCTTAACCAGTGTGAGATACATTTTGAGCTGCAGCCCAGCAATTTCCTTAGATAAAAAGCAAAAGTTGCACACATTATTTCCCTCTTTCCTCATGTTCTGGAATTATAGCAGCCTTCCGTCAGATCTTTGACGAGCCAGGCACAACCACTTCAGCATCCTCAGATATTCTACGCCTTTGTCAAGGCTCTCGTCCAGTGGGCCAATACCTTCTTCAGTTCCAAATACTGGCTTCCGAGTTGTAGTGAAATGATGATGCCTTGATTGCAGTCTTCTGGAGTGGCTTGTCTGATAAAATTAAGGATGAATTATCCACTCGTGATCTACCTTCTACACTTGCTGAACTTATTTCCCTGTGTGTTAAAGTTGATTTACACTTCTGTGAACGTGCCCTGGAGAAAGGCAGGGGTGAAAGGGTTAAGCCGCATCACCACCTTCTGCTTCGGCAATCCTCACCACCAAGCATTGAGCCCATGCAGGTGAATCACTCTCACTCAACCCATGAGGAATGTCAGAGATGCCGGCTGGTGAATTTATGCCACTATTGTGCAGCTCCGGGACACTTACTTGATTCCTGCCAAAAGCGTTCGGGAAACTACTGCTCCTAATCTGTGACGGAGAAGCCAGGTTAGGAGTTGTCAACACTTCTCCACAAAAATCTGATTGTGTATTACTAATCACTCCTAAACATGCTTAGTGAACCAAGAGCTCCGTAGCTCTACTTGATTCTGGTGACACCGAAAACTTTATTACCACCACAGTGGTTCAAGATTTGCGGCTACCAACGGAGGCCTTATTCCGACCTTTCTACATCACAGAAGTGGATGGAAGTCGCATTTCATCAGTATTATTACTAATCAGACACTCCTTCTCAAAATCAGAATGGGGACTCTGACCTCAGGATTGTTAGAGCTTCTCATTATTCCTAAAGCCTTACTTTTCTTAGGTCTGCCTTGGCTCCGGGTACATAAACTCCCAAACTGACTGGACTAAGTCTCAGATTATGTCTTGGGCTGCATCCTGTAAGGACTCAGCCTTTTATACCCCTTAGGACCACAATCTCCCCCGGTCAAGAATTTTCACCCTTACCTTAGAGACTTCTCCTATGTCCTAGTAAAGCTAGTGCTGATTTCTTACCACCACATTGGCCGTGGGATTGTCCTATAGATTTGATGTCAGGGAAGACTCCTCCTAGGGGCATACCTACCTGTTCTCTCTCCCTGAGACCAAGTCCATGTCGAAATATATCCAGCAAAACCTTGAAAATGGGTTCATCCATCCATCTACCTCAAGTTCCGGAGCAGGCTTCTTTTTTTGTCAAGAAAAAAGATGGAGGTTTTAACACTCATGACGGGCACTACAAGAATTTTGTTATGCCATTTGGACTGAGTAATGCCCCAGCAGTTTTGCAGCACAATGTCAATTAAATTTCCATAACCTTCTCTACAAAGCAATTGTTGTCTACTTGGACATCATTCTTATCTTTTCCAACAATTTGGAATCTCAGCACGCCCACATCAAAGACATTCTTTCACAACTGTATATCAACCGTCTCTTTTGCAAATTGGAGAAATGCACCTTTGAAGTACCATGCATCTTCTCCTTAGGTTACATAACTTATCTGGCACTGATCTACAGATGGACCCAGAGAAGCTAAATGCGATTCTCAAATGGCCCCTTTAAACCCCTCGCAAGGCGGTCCAACGCTTTTCGGGGTTTGCAAACTATTACAGAATCTTCATAAAAAATTTCTCCAATCATGTGGCTCCCATCACAGCCCTTACCAGAAAGCGATCTGATCCCTCCAATTGATCTGAAGAGATGAAAGCAGCCTTCCATTGCATCAAACAACTTTTCACTTCTGTTACAGTTCTTTGCCAGCCAGATGTGTCTCAGTATATCATCCTGGAAGTGGATGCTTCAGCAGTACGAGTAGGTGCTGTTCTATCCCAGAGTTTTGAAGATGAATATCTTCAACCTTGCGGTAATTTTTCTCACAAATTTCTGCTGGCAGAGAGAAGCTACTCCAAAGGAGATGAAGAATTATTAGTCATCAAATTGGTTTTGGAGGAATGAAGACATTTGTTGGAAGGTGCCAAATATCCTATCTCTTTTATTACAGATTACAAACCTTCTGTATCTAAAGTCTGCCCAGTGTCTCAATCCAAGACAAGCTAGGTGGGCCTTATTCTTTTCCAGGTTTCTCTTCAAGGTAACTGTCAGGATAAAGCATAGATCTGATATGCTGAAATAGAATATTGGATGTCAGGACCCAAATAAATCTTTGCATGAATACCTAAATTAACCTGATGGTCAATTCAGATAAAGATGTGACCAAATGAGCCCAAGAACAGGTAATTGAGTTAGGTAAACACTTTGTGCAGAGACCAGCTTTAGATATGCAGATCACAGACATCCATTGTATTTGTGTTACAACTCCGTCTGTCATTTGTACCTAGCAGCAGTACCTCATACCACCAGAGGTGCTGCTGTTCTGTTCCTGAACTTTTCTACATGCCTGAAGGAGTTAATCACCTTGCATTATGCCTGATTGGAACTGCACCTGTTGCACTGCTTTAAGTACCTGCTTAAAGCTGTGCTCTGGGCAGTTCATCCTTGTATACCTGGCTGCTGCTTGTGTTCCCCTGTTCCTGTTTGATTCTGCTGATATTTGATCTCCCGTTGTGACCTCGGCCTGTTTACCATTTATGCTTGTCTGCTCGTGACCCCGAACCTTGCCTGGATACTGCTGGACTTCTCGTTACTTTAGACCTTGGCCTGATTACCGGACTATGCAAGTTTGCTTGTGACATTTACTTTGCCTGGACTCTGCTTGCTTCCTGGACTAAACTTTTGCATCCTGGAATTGGGTAACTCACCCTTATTATCCCTGCATTCAAACTATATTAGTTTTCTGTGGAACCATTTATTTCTGTGTACCTTCCTGCCATACCTGTTCATTATACCTGTTTATGAAAACCTGCATGTTCCTGGAACTGAATCCTTGCTTATATATTTTTCTGGAATAAAGACATTTGTATTATACTTCCGTGGCTGCTTGCTGAGTTTACTAGGAATCATAACATGATGAACTGCCTTACAATCTAGGACTGCTGATTGCACGCCCTCTGCTTAGTCCCGGGATTCCTAGTATTTTTGTATTGAACTCTGTGTTTGGTTATTGAGACCATGTCACTTAATCCACAACTACAAATACTGCAGATGGACATTATTCAGCTCCGCTATCAAATCATACAGTTATCCACTCTACTCCAAGAACTGCTTAAAACCCATGCTGCTGTGTTAAGTAGTTTCAACACTAATTCTGATTTTAAAGCAACAAACTCCTCTGGTGAAAGCATGCAGACCGCAGAGGATCTTCCTAGAACTTTTTCTGACAGTGGTGCTGCATCTATGGTACTGCCTGCGGTCCCTACCATTAGGGATTCTAAACAACCTAGCTACCTGCGTCCCCATCTCACTGAGGAGGAACGATGGCGCAGAAGGATTGGTAAACTATGCCTCTTCTGCGCCAGTGGCGAACATTTCTTACAAGGCTGTCCGCTCTGCAGACCACAACATCCTATGGAGCAGCCTTCAGTGTGCTCCTCTCCAGACGCTGGATTGTTCTGCACGTCATCTCCTGTTGTTTTACTTCAACCTAATCCAATACCTGGGATTGGGCTTAATCTGCCAGTCCCAGCTACCGCCAGCACTGAGTCTCCAGCAATTGTCTCCTGTTCCGAGGTGCCAGCCTCTGCCTTGAGTCCTGAGTCCGCTGTGTCCGGTCCTGAGTCCGCTGTGTCCGGTCCTGAGTCCGCTGTGTCCGGTCCTGAGTCCGCTGTGTCCGGTCCTGAGTCCGCTGTGTCCGGTCCTGAGTCCGCTGTGTCCGGTCCTGAGTCTGCTGCCTCTACTCCCGAGTCTTCAGCCGCTGCCTCTACTCCCGAGTCTTCAGCCGCTGCCTCTACTCCCGAGTCTTGAGCCGCTGCCTCTACTCCCCAGTCTGCTCTAGAGGGGTCGCTGCCCTTACAGTCCGCTCCAGAGGGGTCGCTGCCCTTACAGTCCGCTCCAGAGGGGGCGCTGCCCTTACAGTCAGCTCCAGAGGCGGAGCTGCCCTTACAGTCCGCTCCAGAGTTGCCTGTCCATGCGGTCCAGCCCGAGTTGCCTGTCCATGCGGTTCAGCCCGAGTTGCCTGTCCATGCGGTTCAGCCCGAGTTGCCACTCTATGCGGTTCAGCCCGAGTTACCACTTGGTGCTGTCTGCTCTGAGGCATCTCACAGTGCTGTCTGCTCTGAGGCATCTCACAGTGCTGTCTGCTCTGAGGCATCTCACAGTGCTGTCTGCTCTGAGGCATCTCACAGTGCTGTCTGCTCTGAGGCATCTCACAGTGCTGTCTGCTCTGAGGCATCTCACAGTGCTGTCTGCTCTGAGGCATCTCGCAGTGCTGTCTGCTCTGAGGCATCTCGCAGTGCTGTCTGCTCTGAGGCATCTCGCAGTGCTGTCTGCTCTGAGGCATCTCACAGTGCTATCCAGTTGGAGTGCTGTGCCCAATCCAGGCTTCCCGTCAAGTGTACTCAGCTTGCCGTCTCAGCCGGGGACCCCTGCCCTGCCGTCTCAGCTGGGGACTCTCCAGAGTCTGCCATTGAGCCTAAACGCCCAAAAGCTGCTTCTGAATCTTCAGACCCTCCTCCAGCCTTCTTTGATGGAGACCTGAAACAATTTGCTTTAATCCTTCAACTTTGTATGAAGCAATTTGAAGAATTTCCTGCATATTTCTCAGACCAATTTAACCAAGTAGGAACTATTATCATGAATTTCAGAGGGGAGCTGCAGACTTGGGCTTTTTCCCTTCTCAAATCTGATGATCCCATTACCCAACACAACCATAGACTTTATAAATGCAGTCTGCCAGAAATATCTTCCATCTCCAACCAAGTCACCTGAACCAGTTTTCTCTGTGCCACCTCAATCAAAACAAACCTCAAACTTGGTAGATGGCTTTTTGGATATATCACCGTCCTGCAATAAAAAGAAAAATAAGAGGAGGAAGGGAGCTTGTTTGGAGCGTCTGGAATCCACTCCTTAAAGGGGGGGCTATGTTACAACTCCGTCTGTCATTTGTACCTAGCAGCAGTACCTCATACCACCAGAGGTGCTGCTGTTCTGCTCCTGAACTTTTCTACATGCCTGAAGGAGTCAATCACCTTGCATTATGCCTGATTGGAACTGCACCTGTTGCACTGCTTTAAGTACCTGCCTCAAGCTGTGCTCTGGGCAGTTCATCCTTGTATACCTGGCTGCTGCTTGTGTTCCCCCTGTTCCTGTTTGATTCTGCTGATATTTGATCGCCCATTGTGACCTTGGCCTGTTTACCGTTTATGCTTATCTGGATACTGCTGGACTTCTCGTTACCTTAGACCTTGGCCTGATTACCGGACTATGCAAGTTTGCTTGTGACATTTACTTTGCCTGGACTCTGCTTGCTTCCTGGACTAAACTTTTGCATCCTGGAATTGGGTAACTCACCCTTATTATCCCTGCATTCAAACTATATTAGTTTTCTGTGGAACCATTTATTTCTGTGTACCTTCCTGTCATACCTGTTCATTATACCTGTTTATGAAAACCTGCATGTTCCTGGAACTGAATCCTTGCTTATATATTTTGCTGGAATAAAGACATTTGTATTATACTTCTGTGGCTGCTTGCTGAGTTTACTAGGAATCATAACAATTTGATCATGTATTTCCCTAGCTAGTACTTCCCTTCAATAGGTAGTATAAACACAAACTAACCCCTAGGTGTAAATTAGAGAGCTTGCATTTATTTACAAGGCATAATTCATAACTGCAGGGTAAATAGGTTATATCAAATGAATCCATTGATAAGCTAGTGTAACAGTTAAAGACGCAGCGTCTGATGTAATTGTGTTTGGAGGTTTTTACATCCCAGTGTGAGGAGATAAGCCTGCCACTTTTAGCAGCTTCCAGGACTTAGCACTGTTTGCTTGTGACACTTGAATAGACTTGTAGGTACCGCTCAGCATGTGGCCTGGCTCAATGAGGCCAGGGGATAACATAGCCTATATGTAATACTGTATAGACAGAAAGAATTCAGTTTTAAAATATGCCACTTAAAATCAATAAAAGCAGAGATCAACCACCTATTCCTCAATAGCATGATGAAGGGCAGCTCATATGGTAAATTAAGAATTCTGCCCCACAGAGAAATGAAGAAAAGGAGTGGAAGCTCTGCGAATGGCCTGTACTTAGGCATGTTTGATATGAAAAGATGAACAAAGTCATAGGGGATTTGTTAATGATAAGATTGGATCGATGTAACGCTGTCCAGGACAAATATATCACATTGTAGAATTGGTTAATAAATCAGGCAACAGGTAAATTTGGTTTGAAAAGGTGTCCCAGGACACAACCTCGATTAGCATTAACCCTGCCCCTGTAAATGCCGCACCCATTTGAGGTTGCTTAAAAATCTGTGTTCTGAGGGAACAAATTGTCAGACTTTTGGGGATCAATCTAATTGAAGGACTGTCCATCATTTCTGCCTGCCCCAGGCATACAGATTATTATATGTAAGTAATGCTCTGTACGTTATCTCTTTTATTTTAAACTGTTTTGCTTGTTATGTCAAATTTATTATTTGTTTATTCATTATTTTTCTTTATATCTGAATGCCCTGTACCTTTTGTATATTAAATCTAAAATTTAATAAGTTGCGTCCTTGATACTCTAAAGAATCCATAGCCTGTGTAGAAGAGAGATTGCTTGTCCAGGTTACCCTGTGTGTGATTTGTTGATACATTTGATTAACAAGCTGTGTGGGCTTGTATGTACATTTGTGTAACAGTCTGGAGGTGTAAAGAGTTAACACTGTGGGTGCTGGTGTGAGTCTTGCTAGTTTGTGGAACTAGGAGCCTGCGTGCCAGTGTGGGACAGTATATTGGGGTCCTATTGCCCATAACCAATAGGTGGTGGCTGTACCTGAAGTGCCTGGGGGTGTGAGAGCGCTGTGTTTAGGGGCGATTCCGTAGATCTAAGAACCTGTGTGATAGGTGAGAAAGACTGTGGGCTGAAATCGTGTGTGACCTCATACAGCAAACACCCCAACGTCACGGCAGCTGGGAGCGCGTTCGTGACAAATTGGTGGCATAGCGGTGGGATGATTTAATTTCTTAGAGTATTAAGTGCATGATTTAAGCAATTAACCCTTGCACTTATAAACTGATTGTAACCTTGCGAGGAATACAATAGTTTTACAAGGACGAAACTCAGGGCTATAATTTTTGAAGACATACGTGCAAAGCAGTTCCCTTCCCTTCTCTCTTGTTTTTCTTTTCTATCTTTTATTTTGCAAAGTGACTGCAAGGATGGCAGCTGCTTACAAGAAAAAAGCCAAAGAAGTTTTAATTGCCCTGTGTGAGCAGTGAGGTCTCGACTGGACAGATAAAACTAAAAAGGAGCTGGTTCACGCATTATTGGAGGATGATGCAAAAAAGCAATGTGATATGGAACCTGAGCTGGGGAGCAAGACAGAACCAGAGGATCAAGGTGTGGATAATGTCACTGAACCAGAGGCTCCAAGTAGGTACATTATCATAAATCCAAAGAATCCACTTGTCATGATGAGTATGGCAGAGCTAATTGAAGAAGCTCAGCTGCGAGGTTTCTCCTGCCACAACAAAACACGCAGGGAGATCATCGAACACCTCGACTGGGAAGAGGAAAGCCCGATACATCCTTTCAGCGAGTATCGCATGATGGTCCTTATTCCGGGCTACACGATGAGTCTTATGGAACGGCTGGACTACCTGGAGGAGAGTTTTGAATACGCTCAGGAAGATGTATTTTTCAGGGGTGGACTTCATACCCCATTCTGGCTAGATCAGTGTCGCCGGGTGGCTGACGAAAGGCAGCACCTGCAGCAGCTTCTTTCACAAGCTGGAGCAGTAATCGCCCAGCCTGTCCGGGTGGCCCACGAGGAAAAGGTACCTCTGCCAGCTACAGATAACATGGAATATGCTACCGAGATTTTGCATCCAGAGGTCCCATTTACTCTGCTGGGGGAAGCTGATGATGCTAGCAGCATACTACCAGATGCTACACAGAATTTGCTATTGGAGGAGGCTGATTTTAAAGAGGACATAATTGTTGAGAAGACTCTGCGGGAAAAATGGAAGTGCCTGAAGATATTCCCACAAATGTTTTAGTAGTTACTGATCTTGGATGGTTAAATTCTCAGTATGTTCCCGCAAATGTTGTTCCTACTATCTCTAATTCTGTTACACCGTGTGACTCAGCCCAGGTAGTATGGGATAATGCTGAACCTGTCAATGATGTTACTTTGTGTAAAGAACCTGACCTGTTCTGTGATCATTTTGCATCTGGTGCTGTGCTAGTGAAATGTGATGATGAGAAGCTGATACGTGCCAGTGTTAACTCTGGCAATTATGATGATTGACGGGAAGAACCCGAGGTGCCAGGATGTGATAAGGAAAGAGAATGTCTTATTGGACCAGTAGGTCCATTATAGGCAGTAGCCTATAATGAGGATAATGTCAATAACAGTATTGTGTTAGAATCCAAACCTGTTTTTACACTGACATCTTGTCATGGGATAGGGACAGCGGACATTGTTTTTGCAGATGTTGGCATTAATACTGGTGTAGATAATATGTTTACTAGAAATGGGACAGATGACAATGTGATTAATTCTGTTGTGCTAGAGACAGACAATGTTTCTACCCAGGTAATGTGCTCAGAAGATGCTGTACCAGGTAACTGGGAGGGAGGGCAGAGGGAAGATGTGTGTTCTGTGCCTGAACCAGCTGCATACAGAGCGATTGAGCATGTGGGGGAGACACATAGTCCTGACCAACGGGAAGTAGCGAGTGACAGCAATTCTTACTTTGTTGCTGGGACCTGTAGTTCGAATGTTCACCACTCAGACCTACATCTGAGTTCTGACCATTCATCTGAGTTTTCCATAGAGACAGGGGGGGTCAGTTGCTAGCCCACACTCACTTAGCCAGCCGTCTAACGGCTTAGAGGAGATAGATGAGGGGCCCATACTCCCTGCTACTCTACACCCCCAGATAGAATGAGTCCAGGGGGGAGGGGAGTGTCCTGTTATGTAGGCCCCAAGATAAGAAGTGCATAGGGTGTCCCACTGACAGGGAAAGTTGTAACTGGGGAGCAGGGCAGAGTAGAAGTAGGTATTCTGCTGTGCCAGCCTTAAGGGGTTCCCACTTAGAAGTACAGTATCAGGAATTCCCGGCCATTTTTCCCTCAGGCTTTCACTTAGAGGACATGGGGATTAGAGAAAAAGTGCACACTGTAACAGGGTTGGTACATGAGAACGTGATGCAGGCCCAGACCAGCCAGAAGCAGTGGTATGATTCCCCTGCCAGGATGATAGAGAGAAATTTTAATGATAATCGGTTGAAGGCTCATAATGACAGTGAGAGCCAGCTAGCAGCTATTACAGTGGACCCAGGGGGAAATTAGATGAGATGATCTTGGGCACTGACCTGTCAGTCAATGCCCATGCCATCTCTTGAAGGGGGGAGATGTCAGGATAAAGCATAGATCTGATATGCTGAAATAGAATATTGGATGTCAGGACCCAAATAAATCTTTGCATGAATACCTAAATTAACCTGATGGTCAATTCAGATAAAGATGTGACCAAATGAGCCCAAGAACAGGTAATTGAGTTAGGTAAACCCTTTGTGCAGAGACCAGCTTTAGATATGCAGATCACAGACATCCATTGTATTTGATCATGTATTTCCCTAGCTAGTACTTCCCTTCAATAGGTAAACTAACCCCTAGGTGTAAATTAGAGAGCTTGCATTTATTTACAAGGGATAATTCATAACTGCAGGGTAAATAGGTTGTACCAAATGAATCCATTGATAAGCTAGTGTAACAGTTAAAGACGCAGCGTCTGATGTAATTGTGTTTGGAGGTTTTTACATCCCAGTGTGAGGAGATAATTTTGCCACTTTTAGCAGCTTCCAGGACTTAGCACTGTTTGCTTGTGACACTTGAATAGACTTGTAGGTATCGCTCAGCATGTGGCCTGGCTCAATGAGGCCAGGGGATAACATAGCCTATATGTAATACTGTATAGACAGAAAGAATTCAGTTTTAAAATATGCCACTTAAAATCAATAAAAGCAGAGATCAACCACCTATTCCTCAATAGCATGATGAAGGGCAGCTTATATGGTAAATTAAAAATTCTGCCCCACAGAGAAATGAAGAAAAGGAGTGGAAGCTCTGCGAATGCCCTGTACTTAGGCATGTTTGATATGAAAAGATGAACAAAGTCATAGGGGATTTGTTAATGATAAGATTGGATCGATGTAACAATGTCCAGGACAAATATGTCACATTGTAGAATTGGTTAATAAATCAGGCAACAGGTAAATTTGGTTTGAAAAGGTGTCCCAGGACACAACCCCGATTAGCATTAACCCTGCCCCTGTGAATGCATTTGAGGTTGCTTAAAAATCTGTGTTCTGAGGGAACAAATTGTCAGACTTTTGGGGATCAATCTAATTGAAGGACTGTCCATCATTTCTGCCTGCCCCAGGCATACAGATTATTATATGTAAGTAATGCTCTGTACGTTATCTCTTTTATTTTAAACTGTTTTGCTTGTTATGTCAAATTTATTATTTGTTTATTCATTATTTTTCTTTATATCTGAATGCCCTGTACCTTTTGTATATTAAATCTAAAATTTAATAAGTTGCATCCTTGATACTCTAAAGAATCCATAGCCTGTGTAGAAGAGAGATTGCTTGTCCAGGTTACCCTGTGTGTGATTTGTTGATACATTTGATTAACAAGCTGTGTGGGCTTGTATGTACATTTGTGTAACAGTCTGGAGGTGTAAAGAGTTAACCCTGTGGGTGCTGGTGTGAGTCTTGCTAGTTTGTGGAACTAGGAGCCTGTGTGCCAGTGTGGGACAGTATATTGGGGTCCTATTGCCCATAACCAATAGGTGGTGGCTGTACCTGAAGTGTCTGGGGGTGTGAGAGCGCTGTGTTTGGGGGCGATTCCGTAGGTCTAAGAACCTGTGTGATAGGTGAGAGAGACTGCGGGCTGAAATCGTGTGTGACCTCATACAGCAAACACCCCAACGTCACGGCAGCTAGGAGCGCGTTCGTGACAGTAACCTATAATCCAGAATCCCAGAACTGTAAGGCTGATACCCTTTCTCGTTCTATGGGTCACAATGAGGATCTTTGGATCACCCAAAGAAGTCCCATCATTGATCCTGTGTCCTTTTCCGCAAATATTGTTCCTACCCCACCTCCAGGGTAATTTTCGTAGCACCAACACTTCTCAAAAAAATTACTTCAATAGGCTCACCCTTCCCTTTTCTCTGGACATTCTGGAGTTCAAAAAACTCTCAAATTCATCCAAACATGCTATTGGTGGCCTACTTTCAAGCAGGACATCTAAGAGTTCATAGATGTTGCAAATGTGCCAGCACAAAATACCCCATCAGACACCTGCCGGTCAACTTCAACCACTGTGTATTCCTCACCAACCCTGGACTCATTTGTCTATGGACTTCATTACCGATCTACCAGTTTCTGATGGGTTCAACGCCATCTGGGTTATAGTAGACAGATTTTCCAAGATGGCCCATCTTATCCCCCTCACTGGACTACTCTCTGCTCCAAAAATGGCTCAATTGTTTATTCAGGAAATTTTTAGACTCAGAAATAGTCTCCAATCGTGGAGTCCAGTTTGTGGCCAACTTCTGTCAGTCTTTGTGTTCAGCCCTCTAGTGTGCAGCTTAAGTTTCCATCTGTCTATCATCCCTAAACAAACAGAGAAACTGAAAGGGTGAATCAGAACTTTTATTTGCTTGTTTGTGTCATCTTCGCAAGATAACTGGAAAGAACTGTACCTTGGGCAGAATAATCCCAGAATAATCAGTACCACTCTTCCTCTGGGTCTAAAGCCATTTTCATGTTCTATGGGCTTCATCCTAGGATAGTGGAGTTCCAGCATCTTCCTTATGCCATTGTACATGCTGCTGATAGTACTTTACAGCAATTCACTAAACTATGGAAGAATATTCGTACTTCCCTGTTAAAGGTTTCCTCTAATTACAAGACATTTTCTAGAATCTGATTGGTGGCTGTGGAAATCAACACATTTTCTACAACTTTTTTCATATGCCCCATGTTGCATACTAAGGGGTATATTTACTAAACTGCAGGTTTGAAAACGTGGAGTTGCCTATAGCAACCAGTCAGATTCTAGCTGTCCTTTTGTAGCATGTACTAAATAAATGATAACTAGGGGTCTGATTCATTAAGGATTTTATCTTGAGAAACTTCTTATTTCAGTCTCCTGGACAAAACCATGTTACAATGCAAGGGGTGCAAATTAGCATTCTGTTTTGCACATAAGTTAAATACTGACTTTTTTTTCATGTAGCACACAAATACTTGATAGCTCATTTGTACACTGAAATTTAAAGTTGATAAAGTTGATATTATGAATCCATAATAATTTTTGTAAATCAAAAATATTTACATTAATGATTTTTTCCCCCTACTTTTGATGTTGGTCAAAACTCTGTGAATAGTGTGAAGGGATCATAATGATAATTCATACAAGGCAACAAAAAAATATTTTTCATGCTTTTAATTTGTGTTTATTAAAAACATAATAAAACAAAATAATTCCGGTGGCAGTCATTATTCCGACCCTGTAAATGTTGGCACTTAATCTATCAACATAAAAATGTCAGCAGTCTAAATGCTGACACTTGCAGTGTGAATAATGTAACCTACACAGTGTTTCACCAAATGTGCAGCACTTTTTGACAAAATATTAGACAGAAGTTAAATAAAGCTTAGGTATATTCTGTTATACTTGTGATAATATAGTTTGCAGTCTTTTTATGATATAATGTCTAAATTATACATCAAATGTACAATGTATAGTCAAACTGAATGAGTGTGGGATATCAATGTAAAGGCTTTACCAAGATTTTTTGATAACAGTATCTGAATGAATGCAAGTTATAGTCAAACTTTTAACCTTCTATATTTAAAGCTGCATTACAACCTAAAAGGTCAAAACGTTTAAGTTCACTACTTTAAAATGGCTGTGTAGGAAGGAAGAGGGTGATGAGCGGGAAGACCAATTAAAAGTCAAAATCTCTTTGCTTATGGCTTTGATTGGTCCTCCCACTCACACTGCATAATACCTCCTCAGCAGATGCTCCATGCAGACCTCAGAGATCCAGTGTTTGCTGTGCTGGCTACAGTGAATTTTTTCATCCTACCTGGGAGTGCTGCTTTAATATGTGTAAAATGAAAAACAATTGCACTTTGCAATTTTTTTACTAGTCATATTAACTTAAGCTTTATCTCTATGCATTAATATGAAATACAGCTGCAAATTCAGAAATGTAAAGTAACCGAAATTCCATACTAAAGGTCTTCAAAAAAAAACAAAATGATAGTGTTTCTTAAAAATTAAATATAAATTATATATAAGTATGTGCTTACATATTAAACAATTACATATTGATAGTTTTCCTTAAATGTGTAGGATGATTAAAATATCTATAAATATTCATTGCAAAATGGTGCTGCATTATATAAGAATATGCGCAAAATGTACAATTCTATCTATACAAAATATCCTTTTTGTCTTAATTTAACACAGTATGTCAAAATGCTTGTTGGCAATCACAGTTCAGACTTTGGCCAATTGTTTCTTTATAAAGTATCCAACCAACTTCTGAGGTCTTTGCTGATATTCAACCAGAACATCGTGTGAGCTGGAAATTTGGTCTCCTTCCAAACGATTCAAAAGTGTGACACAAACCACTGCAGCTAAAAGATAAAATTATATCAGTCATATGCAGCAGCATTACATGAGTAATAGATAAGTATACAGAAATATATTTGGTTTATTTGAGAATTTGTTATTTCATTATCACATTTGCAGTGATACACAATGGTTGGTCCATGCAATGTTATACTGAGAAATTCTAAGAAATGTGTAAGTTTAAGTATGTTAGCATGAGAAACTGCAAGTTATAGAATTAAAGGGACAATAATACTAGAAAATATTTTGCAATTATATTTCCAAAAATCCCAAAAGCCTAACATAATTATAATTGTATTTTAGATCTCACCTTGCAGTTTCTATGTCTAAGAATAAGCTGGTGCAGCACAAATCATGAAGTATCCAGCTTAAATAGCTTTTCCATACTCAGATAACTTTCATTTATTAGCTTGAAAATATTCTCCCGCAGCTTTTGACAAGTATATTGCATTATCTGCCTGGCTTAATTATGCTATTTTAGGTGTATTTTTATAACATCATATACTGTCATACTGAAAATCAATTAAAATAATATAATTATCATACACATTCTAGTAGAATATATAATTGTAACATGTTATCAAATATAGCATATTACAGTGTACAATGGAGGCATGAAAGTACATTGCATACCAAAGCAGTTTATGGTTGCCAGGGCTTGCTGGGACTTGTAGTGCCACATATAAGAACACTACATTTTATATCATTTTTACATTATTACCCAAAACCCACCACCCATGAGGTGTTGAGAAGAGCCCCATTGCTTTCAGTACAGGATTATTGTTGTTTTTTTCTAGAGAAGAGAGCTGAGACCCAGGGCTGAGTCACCTGTTCACATGCATTTTTGTGTCCAAGTTCAGGTGGCACTTTTACATGTCACTCAGGAACACAGCTGTTTTTTTGTATGAAGGTTTATTTTTTTCTCATATATTTGCAAAGATAACTTCAAACACTCTTAATTAATGACTGGGCCATATATCTTAGAATGCCGCATTTATAATTTTTGGATTATATTTTAATAACACATTCTATTAAAAACTGACACTTTTGTAAAAGCATTGGATTGCAGTGTAGTCATGCTTTGTAGAAAGCGTACCTTTCACTCCACTTGTGTTACACATTGCTGCAAACACTGAGGACTCCATTTCAATGTTTCTAATTCCAGCCTCATATGCTGCTTTCAGATACTGCATTTTCTCCTTTTCTGTGTATGAGCAGATTGCCCCATCAAGACGCCCTTGACCTTTAGAAGAAATATTGCATGAATGCTTTAAGTAATAAAAAAACAGCTTGAGCCAAAAATCAAAAATCATCTAATGTTATCAATGTAAAGCCCATATTGCAGGATAGAGAGACTTTTAGTATATAGGACCAGCCTTGGGTTTGTGAACTGTACAGAGTGCATCAAACTCTTAAAGCAAGCTTAAACTGTCATGCTGCCTTGTACATAAAATTCTTCATTGCAATAATTCTTTCAGCAAATTCTAACATGCCCATTTTTTTCAGAAGTGTTCACTTGACTTGGTAATGCGGAGGCAAGAATGTGTGCATATTTTCCTATATAAGGCCTGATTGATTAAGGAGAGCAAAGCAAGAAAAGGAGAAGATTTGCTCTCGGACAAAACCATGTTACAATGCAAGGGGTGCAAATTAGTTTATTATTATGCACATAAGGAAAATACTGGCTGCTTTTTCATGTAGCACACAAATACTTGATAGCTTTATTTTTACACTGAAATGTAAAGGACATGCCCTACCCAAACTATAAATCTGTCCCCACACTTTAAATTTACCTACCCCTCCAATGCAACATGGTTTTGCCAAGGTGCAAAGTTACTCCTTTTTTTTTGCTTTACTTTCCTTAATGAATCATGCCCACAGAGTTCAATAGCGCATATGGCAGTAGTGGGCAGAGCAGTGGTCCACCTAGACTTCAACAGCACCCCCAGCCAGCGGCTCCCGACCTGACTTATTCTCTGCTCTACTTTTGCTTTTTTATCCTCAATAACCCAACATTTTCTAGATGTAAATCCAATTGAAAGTCGTAACTATTGTGGCAAAAGACATATATATCTATTTTATGTTTCCTTCTAGACTATTATTACTGAATATGCAACAACATAATTTTCTGGGTCTTTTTGTGTTATACTGTTCTGTGGTAATTCTTAGAATACAATCCATGTTTGATATTTTACAAGTCCGCTTTTATTTCCCACTGTGTGTATACCCCATCCCTTTTTTTATTTTGCTATCCCCCAATCTTTTGATAAATCAACAAAAACTAATAAGTTCTGCTGCTCAGACCCAACAATGACACTTATCTGTTATAGTTCACTGTGTACAAATACTGCTGTAAATATAATGTTTTGAATGTTTCATTATTGCAATTAGTCATGGTAATACATGGAGCGTAAGAAGAGCATTCACACCTTCTGTTATGTTGCACTATAACAATTTTTGGTTGTCCCAACAATCGCCAATTATGCCAATTAGCTACAGTAACAATGTTTTGAAGTTGCTTTTAAAAAATTATACTTTAAGTACAATGGCGTAATTGACTGCAATGCACTTACTATTCTATAATTTAACATAATTGATTATAGTGTACATTTGATTCTTTTGGGTCCATTTGTTTTTATTTATGTCCCTTCCTATTATTTAAAGCCAACCTTTATTGTTAGCAAGTGACACATAGTAAACATATCAACAGAGGTATAACAAAACATAGTGGGCCAGATTCATAAAGGCACGCATACTGAGTGCAAGGTGTGTTTGTTTTAAAATACACGTAAATTGGCTCTACGCACTCCCGAATTCAACACGAAACGGATCTGAAAATATGTGCGCTGATGAATACGGGTCTAAGTCTGCTGTGATCTACTACACAACACACTGCAGGATGCGTCCAATGACTACGTGGATTAAGAATTCACAAAAGAACACACAGAAAAAAATAATTGAATTAATGCCACCTGTTAATAACATAGGCATTAATGACAAAACAGTAAAAAAAATTAAAAAAAGTGTTCGTTTTTTTATTTAAAAAAAACAAACAAAATTCTCAATGAAATACATTTATTAGGATGTTCTTATTGTCTACTGAACATAAAATAAATTTTTACAGTTGCTCCTAATTGCAAACACATGTTAGAGCATGCATTGGAGACTGTCATCACTAATGATCAGGACTTTAACTAGCCCTGTAGCTAAAGTAAGCGATATGGCTGAAAAACAAGTTACTTTGCAATGCCCAGAGCTTGATTCGTGGCTGCATACTTGAGTTTGGCATGCCTTTATTGAAAATTGACTACGGTCAAACACCTCTTCCTGCTTCGTTCTCTCCGAGAAAACATAGGGTGTAGAAAGTACGAAGTCAGAGCAGACAGGGTTGCGTTTACTATCATATGTTCCAGTTCTGGGCATGAGCAGAGTGATTTTGCGTATGATTTGCTCAAAATCTGCAGATATGTGCCTTGATGAATCAAGCCCACTTTATCTGTTTTTATGGATTATTATGGATTTTTTTTACATGTATGATATTTGCTCAAAAAAGAAAACACCTTTTATAGGTACCAAACTTTATATTTTACATTCAGTGTTATAATGAAAAAGTTACCACTGCGAAACCTGCTTGATACACAGGTCTTAATCACAGCACAAACATCTGATCATCTTTTTTATGGTACTCTATTTTCTTCTACTCATAATAAAGTTTACTATATGAAACAAACCTTCATAAAAATCAAGGGTGCACATAGTATTTCCAATGACTGTATTGAACTCATTAATTTCTTGACTGCACTTAGCCAACTCTTGGGCTAGTTCAGTATCCAGGTCTGTACTACGAATTACCGTCTTTCCAAGGATTATCTGCTCAAATTGAGGCTGGAAACAGGGATTTACAGACTGACTTGTAATCACCACAGAGCCTGGTTCAATACCTAAAGAAATGTGATAAACAATATGAAAACAAAACACAAACCTAATGTTAAACATTGCACATAATTAATGGGTAATCAGAGAAAAAAAAATGATTTCTTACAATGATTTATTTATACATAGTTGACATGTTCTATATAGTAGATAATACATAAGCAATTTATATAGACACATAGCATGAGCATTGAGATGCTAAGCAGATATATCTATTTTTTTAGCAAATGCAATTTGGGTAAAACAAGGTAACCGTTAAAAGTAGTTATCTTATATGCTCTTGAACCCAGGGGAATTTTGAACGATTAATCTGTAATCTGATGTGGCAGTGCACACAACAAAGGAAGAAAATAGATCTCTATTGTAAACTCAAGGTCAATAAAGCAGGCCAAACATACTAAAATCTTATAGTCTGATAGCTCTTTAATCGAATTGTAAGAATATAGCACTACTACTCTCCCTGACAAGATGGACACATTCAGTATTCATTTTCACAAGCACATACATAGGATATTTTATGAAAAAATAACAAAACTTGGTTATATTTTACCTATGCCTCCTGATGTACCAATACGAATAATAGTGACATCAGAGCATTTGGAGTGATACAACAGTTTGATCAGTTCGTGAAGCATTATAGAGATCGATGGAATCCCCATGCCATGCTGCAAAAAACAAAACAATGGTGGAAGGTCAATGGATGGTGATATTAAAATGTATCTAATTTGTGCCACAGTAATAAAACAAAACTAAAGAACTGAAATACACTATATCATAATAGCAAAATTATTATTTTCCAGAAAAAGTTGCATTGAAGAACATAACATCTAAAACTACAGTCATGTAACTCTAAGGTAGTGCTTAAAGAAGTACTGATATAGGACAAAAAGCTCAAATTGCAAAGTATATCATAACAGTTATCCTTGCTTTGAAATTACCATACCAAGCAAATGATCACCATACATAGCAAATAACCATCAAGTCTTGCTCTTTGCACACTTTACTTGGAGAATGACTTTATTCCTAGGATAGAAATATTTGCAAAGGTCATAATCTCCAATGCCAGTATTATATTTCAGAGATATCTGAATTTCCAGACCTATATTGTAGATAAATACCCCCTATTGCCAGATTATGTTATATACTGCTAGAAACATATTTTATAGAAATGCACCGACATTGCCACTTTAAAAGAGATGCTATATCTTGCATAGATACCTGTAACTGACAGCCATATTGTCGTATAGACACCCCGGATCTCTAAAAATATGTTGCCCAGATACTCCAATTGCCAGCCCAATTAAAGGAAAATACAACAGCCATATATTGCAGAAAAAACCTCCACTGCCAGCCATTCAGTATATTGCAGAGAATTATTCCTTTCCAGCCACATGTTGCCCAGATGCTCCATAATTGCCTTTCATATGTAGCAAATATATACCCCCACTTCTGCCAGCCATATTCTGAAAATATTATCCCTTTATTCCAACTGCTAGAGATCTGCTCCTGCTCTAGCTACCTACTTGTGAGAGCAGTCATAGGTTCTGAATGACCATAACCTTCAGGTCTGTGACATGAAAATGCTGGATGGAAGTATCCTTGTCAGTAATTCAGGCCTATGAGCATCAGTGACAGCAGAGGAGACGGCAAGTCAGCCCATCACCTTGGTTATCACCTCTTTTGTGCAGAACCTTCAGATATGTGGACAAGCACCTGACAAATGATACATGAAAGACCTTCTGCCATTAGAGGGAATACTGTAATATACTCATTTGTACTTACATAGCGATAGCAGCATTTTGGTCTTATATGATTAACTTACACTGATTGATAGCACTGGTCCTACTTTGTACATGGCATAGCGGTCAGTTCCTGCACAAATGTTATCAATATCCGCTTCAGGGTCTCCCAAGTTCAGTTCTCCAGTTATGTACTGAGCAAAAGCTTTCATCCTCCATGGACTGCCTCCAACACATACAAACTGAAAAGAGTAAGATGTATATTTGTTATCTATGTGTAGAGCAGAAAAGTTTAATCAAGCTTTTGTGTACTGGTGACTTGCGTGTCCTTCTGCCTGGAGAGGTGGAACGGGAAAGAGCAGTGGTGCGTCAAGCGTGGGCCAAGTACAGTAAAATAACTGTAACACAAATAGACGTGGATGCATCCACAGATACGCCTTTTAGGAGGCTTATTGCTTGCAGAAGCTGGAGGGCTGGTGCAACTATACGCAACACTAGCTATCCATTTCCGATTGGCTGATTGACTGTTCCAGCTGATAGCACTTAAATCATTAGCAGCTATATTTTATGAAGTCGTGGCCATCTATTCGTTTTCTAAATTGTCATTTCCATTTGGACTACTGCAGGAAAGAAGATTCCCATTGGATGTTTAAAGAGGAAAACAACATATGTTTGTACTTAATTTCAGTTTGCATTAAATTACTTGTTAAGTTTGTATCTAATTACATTTTATATTGAAAATACAACTTTCACTTTAGTTAATAAAATCATTAAGGCACTATTCTCTTTTGTATATATGACACTTCATATGACACATTATATTATTACAAGTTAACCCGTGAATGATACTCATGCATTCTAGTCAAATCAAGCTACTTAAGGTGTTAAAAAGGTTCTTGTCATGCATTTGGGCCTAGCCCAGGCCTCCTAAGGTGTTAAAAACTCCCCACTGTCACCCCCGGCAACCACCAACCACTCCCAACTGTCACTTCTCCTTTAAGAAATATATAGGTCAGTGTATAACTCTGCCCAGCAGGTGGCGCTGCAGCTTGTTGTTTTTTTTCCCACACACACCACTAGGCATTTATATAGTAGATATTGTGTACAAATAGGGTAATGCAACTTTAGCATTTACTACTAAATGCTAAAGTCGCATTTGGAAGATAAGGGGAACTCTCATGTCCATTACAATATTTAAAAACATCAATCAGAGGTATGGCCCTGGCAGATATGTTTCTAAATGCTATTTTGCATTAGTGTTAGGGTGCTTAGTGAATAGATGTAAGAGACATCTATTCAATCAGCAGCCTTTTACTTTTTACTTCTTGGACATTTATTTTGAAAATATACCCCTTATATAATTTAGGTGTATTTTACTTTATTCTTACCAAGCTGTTTAATATATAATCTACAATGACACTTCATTATAAAAATGCCGATACCACTGGGAGAAACCTACAAAATTTGAACATCTACCTTTAGAGAACATCTGAGGTGTGGGTAAAGTGAAAAATACCTGTGCACTTCCCCAATCAACTATAAGATGCTTAATACAAAACATGTACGGGTCTTTTTAACTACTTTGTAAATGAGTTACAAATGTATTAAACAGCAGTGTTAACTGGGTTGAATTTCAGCACTACCAACACTGTGTGTTAAGAGCACTGAAGTTAAAATAGAAACGTATTTTCTGACTATTTCTATAAACATATAAGGAGATCACGGCACAAAAAAGCCACACTTTACTGATGTTCAAGGTAAGAAGATAGTGTTATCATTGTGAACAAATTAGTCATTCTCACCTTGACATCGCCAAACAGGGCTGGGAAATCATGAGTATTTGTTCCAAGATCAAAATGGTACAATATGTCCTCTTTCATTTTTTCCAGGTGAGGGTTTGAAAGGTGAATTTGCCTCTCTTCTCTAATAAAACAAGACATAACAAAACAGAAATCCCAAATCTCAATAATAAAAAATGCAAGTGAAAATTTAGTTACCGTAATACAATATTTAAATGCGGTATTAGTTATTTTAATGTGTACTTTAGGCCAGTTACTCATTGGTGTTTTATTTGTCTTTAAAAATGCAAGTTTAAATGCAGTGAAAGGGTGTTAACTAGCATTTTTAATTGGATTCAGGAGGCCAATAGTGGTCATTCCATTGTCCCCGATGTATTTAACTTTTGTTAAATGCTTTGAGCGGAACAAGAAGCGTTTGGAAAATTTGTGGTTTAGCACAACCCTAAAGCAACGCACTCAAACACAAGTAAAAGTGTGAATAATAAGTGGCCTGTTACTTGCATACTAGCATATCAAGCAACTACAAGATGTAGTTGTATTAATCAAAAAACACCTGAAATAATATCACAAATGATGATGTAACTAGATATAATAGGTACAAAACAATGTAAGATATGCATGTGCACAGCATGATGAATACCAGAAAAAAAATGAGGTGTTACTGAAATATGGGAAAATAAATAACACAATATTCCTGAGACATTTGCCTTAACTCCTCTATTATGAAAAATACTTACAACAGGGAAAGTGTCAAATGTGAAATACCCATTGATTTCCTATATGCTTAGTTACTGCTGCTATAAATAGAAACATTCAATATTTAAATGATTGATTTTCTGATAATGTTTCAGGTGTTTCTATGGAAACTAATATAGCAACTGAACAACGATTGATTCCCACATACTCTACTGAGTACTTACTTTAATGTGGTTTGTTCATCTTGTGTTGTTTTAGTTGCTCCTACTGGTGCCATATTAAAGCCTTGACGGTGAACACAATCAAAAGAAAATAAAAACAAGCAATTAAAGAGACAAACTTGAAATAATTAAATACAATTAGAAAACAGTTTGAATTTATAGTATTCAGCATTTGGTGTATTTCTAACTAATACCATTTAACTTCACCTTTTTTGTGATTTTGCGCCAAGTACTCCTAATGTATGTGTATTTATTTCAACTTCATCCTTACCATGCTTTCACATCAATACCTTAAGTCTAGGGAAGTCTGCTGCCTGCCTACACTCCGCTACATGCCACTTTCCACTTGCTACTCAGAGTTTGATTAGCGTTCCCCTCTGCTCTGAGCAGAATTACATTTTGGAGCTGTAGATGGCTGGTTTATCTGCACGGCATTCTGGGACTTCATATGCCTTGCAAGGAATGGAGCAGCAAATGTGGTAGCTACACAGCATCCAGCAGCTCAAGGGCTCTGATGGACAGGGCATGAAAATTACACCACCAGGCCCCAAAGAAAAATTTGGAACACACACAGTACTAATAATTTAGAGATTCCCTATGCTATACGCTCTTGTAAATACTCCCATGTACCGTACCGTAGGCTTCTTGATCTGTTTCTTTATAACACTTGTGGGAACAATTAGAAACATAGGGATAAATGACAGTTGGGCAACATCCTCCTTGCAAGGAGAATATGAAGAACCCACATAAATGGATCCCAACTCACACAAGTTGATATGCATAGGTCAAAGACCCACAAAGGCAGTGTCACATTAGAGTGTTTTCAAACCCTTAAAAATGCTGCTGTGGGAATAACATTGCATGCAGTGTGTAAAACACCAATGCATACATGTAACATGCAGAAATGTGCTGCGATCCATAACAAAATTAGGATATAACTATAATTTTCTATTAAAGTCCAGAAAGTTAAAGCTAACATCTGATTGGTTGCCATGTGTTATGGAACATTTAAGAACATTGCATCAAGTTGTTAAATAATTCATGTATTCTGTCAGTTCTTGGAAATATTACATTAATTCATTGTCTAAGAAAACACCAGTGTGAATCAAAACAATTAATCATACTGCTTAAGAAAAAAGCTATTGGTCTAGCCTGGTCAACGACTTCAATACTATTTTTATGAAAAAATTTCTATTGAACAGTTTTCTAAATTTATTCAGTGTTTCTTCTTAACTGCTTTAAATTTCTAAACAACAATATCACCTTCTTCTTATGAAATAATTGTCATAAATGTCCTCTACTGATTTACATGATGCCGTTACACCTTTAGCTCTGTATGAACATTGTCATATACTTTTAACCTGCAGCAGGCTGCATGTTTTGCCCTTTAAAGTGCACTTTTTCAGCTTAATATACTTAAAAGCACAAGTGAAAAGCATATTCTGAGCATTTTTATTAAGTTGTATTCCACGTAGAACAACACATGACAAAAGATCATTCTAGTGCTTTTTACAGAAACAGCATTGCTAAAGCTGGTCTGAAAACACACTAAAAAATGTGAAATTATACCTGTGCCTGGTGCATTTTGTGTCAGTATGTCAGTACTCTTTTGAATTACTATTATTAATAATATATTTGAAAGAACCAATATAACCATCTATATGAGATAGTAAATGAAATTTATAAAAAAAACAATTAACCATAGTTCTGGAGAGAAAATAAAATCCAAAATGTCCTTACCTTTTTCAGGATATTGCATTAATTTATCAAATCCTTTCCTTGGGAGAATATTCCTAAACTGGTAAGATATACACACGTATTTCCTCTTGGGTTTCTGTTTCCCTATTAGTAAATGTAAGTAATTCTATGCAGCAGGTTCCGATCATGCAAAGGCTGCTATGACCTTCTGATCACCTTAGAAATGCTTTAGACGGGACTGTCAGACGTGACAGAAAGTCCGTGTGTCTCGGTACACTACAGTATTAACTGTAATTCACCAGTAAAACTGTCATCCCACGCTCGCAGAAACACGACACGCCCATAGAGATGTCATACCATTGACAGCAATGTCACACTCTATACACAGACGCTGTTTCCTCCTTAGTCACAGGATTCATCACCAACCCCAAAGAATCACAATTACATGAAAAATCATCATACATTATTTTCCCCAATTACAAGTCAAGAGTGCCAGATCGAATTACATTGGCCCAAACATTATGGATTCGATAGTAAGACATATTTACAAGTTTAATTATAAGCAAAGAACATATTGAATGTCCTACCTGTTCACAATTTACTTCTCTCTGACAGTGTGCGGATAAGCCCCGCCCCCTGCTTACTGCAGCCGGACTAGTTTCGTTATCCTAAGTGTGTGACGTCACAGGGAAGCCTGCCTCTTACTGTATCAGCGGATGGGAGTTGGTTACTTGCTGGCTGTGACTCAAATCCTGTATTTGTTCATTAGTGGAATTTTACAGTAATTAAAGGAGGAAGATTGTACTATGTTGCATATGATATGGTGCAAACCTGTCTTTTCTAGATGTACAGAAGAATGATTACCTAGTCTATTGTTAATTATTATGCACACCTAGAAAGGAACACTGCAGAATGGCACTACTGTTTACACATGAACACATACAATACTAGTAAGCAGGTTGCCAATGGTATTTAGTCATTTGGTGAATTAACACATCAATTGCACTATAATGAAAAGTGAAATAAAAAAAAGGTTGGATACTTTGGATATATCATACTTTTGTAAATCAGGATAAATAGAAATCGTTACAGTGGTGCTATCACTTGTATAGCACAAGTTTGTCTTACCTTATCAGCATATACCTATGCTGCAGGAAAAAATACTAGCATGAAAACTAGAATGAATATATCTGAACACATGGATGGATTTTTTTAATACCGCCATCTGATAAAAACCAGCAGAGCAAGTGACTTTTTTTAACTGCAATATTAGATTGTGAGTGAGCAAAGCCAGAGCAGCAATCAAGTATAAAAACTAGATACACATGGAAGGGATTATGTGGGCAGTGGTAAAGCTACTTGTTGCCAATCAGAGTATTAAAATGTGAGTGCCTCTTCCTGTAGCCCCTCCACGTCCTAATCTGCCAACCACCCCCATGAAGAGCACAGTCCCTGGTGGCCAATGTAGAGTACAGATACTATTCCCTAATTTGTCAATGTTCAGTATGGATCCTATTCTTTTATGGTCAGTGTTCAATACAGATCCAACTCTCTTATGGTTGTGTGTATAATGCAGAGCCTAGCCATTGAAGCTATTTTACCATTTAAAGTCCAGTTTCTGGTAGTCAAACATACCATACAGAACACAGTCCTTGGTGTCCCAGTGTAAAATATATTGGCCAGTCCCGCGTGGCTAACAGTGGCCATCAGAGCCCAGTTCCCAGTGGTCTAGTGTACAATAAAGAAACCATTATTTGGAGGTTCAGTGCTGAAATTACTCATCAGCCTATTACATTGGCTGATAGTAGCCCAATTTCAACCCCTTCACTGAACTCACAGAATTCAGTGGATGAGAAGTAATTTACTGTTATTAACCCATTAGAATGAGTTCAGCTCCCTTTCATCCACTGAACACATCTGTCAAACTTCAGCGGTGGAGATTAAATGGGTTTGTTACTAGCCCTTAGAGCTGTACCACCTCTGTGATCAGCAGAAGCAGTCAGTCATTAAATAATTCCACTGGATCAGCAATAACGGTGAGAGTGGGGCTCTGAGGAGACACCTCTGCTTCCACCAGCCCCTAACCAGTAGAATTTAAGAGTCTGTTGAAGACAGTGGAAGATGTAAAATGCAGGAGTATCCCACAGAAAACAGTAAGGCTTCTGTAACAGCAAGCTCAGCTGTTGCTGGACAGGCCATAGTTTCTTTTGGCAAAGGGGCTATGGTTTAATGAATGGGGGGGGTGAACTTACACATGAGTGATGTGACTGAGTGGATCCTGGTGTGGCCAGATTCATGGTAGTTTACTTTATTTGGGAATGTTGAAACATTGTCTGAATCTTTATATATGAGTCCACTAATTGAACACTGCATGGCTTTACATACAAGATAATGTAGATCTCAAGTGGATTAAAAATAAAGTCCCCAAAATCACTGGTAAATTTACAATGGAGATCCCAGATCTCTCATTGGTTTAAAATATAGATCTCAATTCTCAAGTGGAGTTACAATATAGACTTCTTTTTTTCTAGTGGCATTACAATGTAAAACCCCAAATCCCTGGTGGCATTTTATAGAAGACTCCAGATCCTTAGTGAGGACAGAAATCAAAGCCTATAATATCGTGCTTACCGATCCTAAGATTCTGTGTCATCTTTCTGTGGTGTGCTGGAGATTAAGTGCCAGAAAATTGCTATGATCTTCCAGCACTCTCATAGTACTGGCCATTCACTTGTCAGAATGCTTTCAGCATTTATTGAGAATCTGGCACTGTGATTTGTGGCTAGAACCATCTATTGGGTACCCGGCACTGTTTAGTAGACATTGCTGGCCATTCACTAATTCAAGTACTGGAAGCAATCTAATGGGTATCCAGCACTCTAACTGGTGAATGACTGGTGCAAAGGAAGCTGATTTTTTAATCAATTTTAAGGCAACTACCTTTCATTGGTGGTGGATGAACCAACCAGAGGGGGGCAGGGCTTTGCTGGACTTGAGAGGTAAATGGTGTGGTAAAATATGAAAGTATTGGAGGTGTCATGGGTTAGAAAATAATTGAAACATTTTATAACTGGAAGATACTGAAAATTCATTTTAGAAATAGAAGAACATTAGGTAAATTAGGTTAGCAGAAACTGAAGTGGAAAAACAGATTGCTAAAGACAGCAAGACTAAGGCGGGTTACCCACTGGCATTAAGAAAACAACAATGGTAACACAAAGGAAATGCAATCATGTTTGACATGCTTTATTGTCCCCGTTGTAGTAAACATGATTAAGTAGAGCAGATGCTGCAGCACCGCTGCCGCTCCTGATCAGAAGCGGAATCACAAGTGGGTATGTCGTACAGCTGAAAAAAGCTCTGCTTATTTTTGCTAAATAAAGATCCTAGATATGACTAATTCTAAAAATGCAAGACATCCACGAGGTATAATAAAAGCGAGCCTTAAAGATAGCATCAGTGGTTTTATAGTGTTTTTCTTTTGTATTAACACTTGCACATGCTCTATAAATTTCTTGTAAAATTGCATTTTTCTTTTTAAAACCTGCATGAAATTCTTAAGTTACATTTTCCCAGCATCAGGCCATTGGTTTTGTAAGTGTAACTCATTCATTGGTGGTGGTTAATGCTGTTCATGATTTTTATATAGATCTCTGACACAATGATCTGTTTGGTTCACTAGAATACATGAACCTTATCTGTTGCTTGATGTTTCTGTTGTATATGGAGGTAGCTGAGAATTTCTTAACTATAATTGGTCAAAATACCAGATACGTAGATTTACACCAGGCAGCATAATATTGCTCCTTTTCATAATACTTATTAATACAAGTACTAGAAAAACATGACAGGTTTTCCAGAATTACTACAGACATATACTGTAATCCTAGATTTACAACATGAGGAACCATATTATTATCCAGACAATGCAAACAGGAAATTGCACATTATTGTATTAATCTGATTGCATAAAAGTGTTTATAAAGATTTCAGAGAAGCAAGCAAAATATGTGTTAATGAACACATAATTGCTAAACAGCAACATGTTGTATGCTGAAACCGGTTTCCTTATTGCTTCATATAAAGACAGTTTGTAACTCTTTAATACAATTTTCAAGAAAAATGTATTGCTGGAAGGTGCATCCATACAAATCATGCGTGGAGTAGTCTTCATCTGAATCAAACCACTAAAATGCCTACAAAAATGTACTGTCCACTCCTGGAAGTTCATTAGCATATATTGTCTCATAGAACAAAATCTTTCTAAAAGCATTATTCATACCTGTCCACAGTCACAATTTTTATATATAATGAACCTGACTGATTAAGGCATGCAAAAAGTGCATTTCTTTAAAAACGCACATAATTCGAGCATGCAGACGTTCGTATTGAACTACAAGAGAATGTGAAGGAATGTCTGTTTGTTGAATATGGGTTTAGGTACGCTCTGTCTATACAGCACTTGTCGTATTGAGACAGACACAACCCACTGTTATGAAAAAACATAAAAAATATATTTTTCATTGGTTTTCCCCATGAAATACATTTAACATGATGTTATGAATGTCTAATGCACATAAAAGTTTTACAGTTGCTCTTGATTACAAACACATGTTGTAGCATGCATATGTGACCGTGACCGTCATCACTATCACTCGGCACTGTAGCTGGTTCAAGTTAAGCAACCCAAAATCCAGTACCTTAGAAATTTCCAAAACTTGAATCGGACCATGCTGGGTGAGTTTGGACCTTTGCGCGCCCTTAGTATACAAAGTCTATGTGCATACGACCCTACTCCTCCCCGTTTCCCCCTTCAAGTTGTAGGCTGTCAGAAGTGTCATTTACGTGCGAACATGAATTGAATTCTTTCACGTATGTTTTAGGTTCACACATGCGCAGAGTGAGAAAACACAAAATACGCCACATAAATAAACTTACATTCCTTAATGAATCAGGCCTAATATGACTGGTGTTTGGGAATATCACAATATCAGGTGTGATTTTGGCAGATCTGGGGGTATATTTACTAAAATGACAGTTAGAATATGATTGGTTGCTATAGGCTACATCTCCACTTTTTCCAACCTGCAGTTTAGTAAATATACTCCCTGGAGTGTAAACTAATTAGACCCATAAAGACTACATTTTTACCTTACTTACATTAAATCACAGTAGAAGAAATGGTTTTTGTGTGTGTGTGTGTGTGTGTGTGTGTATTACTATTTTGGTAACAAAGTGACTTCAGTTGTCCATAACATAATAAAAACTTGGACATATAGTAGCCCTATCATACTTCATATATTTCGAAGTTGTTGCCTTTCTTTACTTCAATAGACCTTTAGCAATTACAGTTTACTCATTCAATTTCATATATAACTTTCATCTTCAACTTTTCTGTCTGGTGACATCATATTCAGTCATCGATCAGGTCTGTCTATATTTGATGGTTATTGTGGCCTGTCTATTCATTTATGTAACATGTTAAATATTGTATTTCTGCAATAATGGGGGTGAAGTGAAATGTTCCAAATATTCTCAGAGTCTGTGCATTTAGACTTTAGAAGGAAGAAGCTGAGGACTTATGAGGGGCTCTCGAGCACTTATCTTTCCAAGAATTACTTTTGTTTTGTATGTGTAGCTCTCACCCTCTGTCTTCCAATGTATGCTTCTGCCCCCCCCTCATTGGGTGCGCCTGCCCCTTTGTTTCTACCCCCTTGTGTTTACGTCCTTTTGCCCTCTCATCCCAATTTTTCCCCAAATGCACGCTTCCAGTTGCCCAGATCCCCACTTTTCCCAAATCACCCCCTCCTGATTATCAGGAAATGTGCAGGTGCAGACATTTTTTTAAAAATATTTAAAAACATTTATTCATTGCAAAAATTATTTAGTCAAATAAAAAAAAACATTTTTAATGATCAAAAATTATATTAATCTGCTACTGCTACCCTGAGATGGTGGTAATAGCTATTGCATTGGTATAAGTACTGCTGCAATACTTGTAAAATAGGCATTCCCATGCAAGCATTTGGAAACCCCCCTTTAGAAATCCTGAGTTTGCCCCTGAGGATAGTTATCTTCTCAATAATATCTATATCGGAACATGCACCCACACTTTGTAATACAATTGTATATAATGAGAAAGAAAAGAGAGAGAGAAAATGTACTTAGTTGGGGCACTCAGTGATTCCAATTCTGATAAAATTATGTTTATTGTTTCAATTAAAAATAAAACTTACATGTTTCCTACCTTCATAGTAAATATACAGTGACTAAAGTGACTAAGTGAATTAAAAAAAGTCAGTTAATATTGGAGTAGGTTATTATAAATGCGATAAACGAGAGACGCAATATTGTATGGTATTGAAGTAATTTATTTCATACATAGTAGCGAGGCATAGCAATTCTCTATTGCTATTTTAATTCACTTTTGCACTTTAGTCACTGTATATTTATTTTAAAAACTTTGCTAACAATTGACTGTGCAGGTAGTAAATATGTAAGTTTTATTTTTAATTGAAACAATAAAGAAATATAATTTTATCAGAATTGGAATCGCTGAGTGCCCCAACCAAGCACATTTTTCTCTCTTTCTGATTATATACAATTAGCTAGTACAGCATGCATGTGCCGCCACGTGCCTTCAGATAGCTAGGGACTGGAGGTCCTCCACCCCTCTGAGCCTTTCTGCAATGGTCTCACAGGTATGGTACATAATATCAATGGAATATATCACAAAACTTCTCCTGAACAAAGTGTTGAATTACCATAGGGTGTGGGACCCTTGGTACTCTTTTCATCAAGCTCCGGTGCCTGGCACCCAGTGAGTAATGTGTCAAATCCCTGTAGCTCATTGTCCGTAAACCTGATAGACGAGGGACTCCACTGGGGAGTGTCCTGCTCTACACTAGCCCCCTCCTGCCCCCCCCACCATTACCCCAAGGAAGACTCCCCCACACTTTCTGAATCCCCTCCTCTGACCTGGATGGTGGACGCGCCTCCTCCCGGTCGTTTCTTTACTTGTTGCCTCTCTCCTACATTCCCCCCCCCCCTGGAGCTCTGTCCTTTCCCTGGTTCCTGTCCTGTCCTTTCCCTAACCCCCACCCCATACCTCCTCCCCTCCTATTTCTTTCCTTCCTTTACACAGAAAAATCTCTACTACTTGTATCTCCTTATGTGGGTCTTCTATAGTACGTTTTATCATCGCTGCAGATATGGCCCAGGGCTTCTCTCTCTCTTGAAAGACTACGCTTCAGTGTAGCCCTGTTTTCAATCACTTGGCCTAGGCTTCATGCTATAGGTGTTTTTATCGCAATGCAGGATCATCACTGATTATGTTATCTATCGACTTTTAATCTGTTATGTAACATGTTAGATAGAAAAACTTGTACGTACATAAAGCGCTCAAGATGGATTACATAGAGCACCATTACGCCTTGATAAAGTTTCCAGGAGGAGAGGAAACGCGTTGGCTATTTCAACATTCCAGGTACTATCAAGCCCTACCGATTACCGATTACAGTGCTGGAGAAGAGAAAAATCCATTTGTCGTCTGTGGCCGGGGCAAACTCTGATCTATGCATCTGTACTCTGGACTTTTGGTAGGAGTTAGATACTCTAATTTCTGTGGCTGTTTTTTACTCTATGTATGTTGGTTACATGCATATTTTATTTATTTATCTGTTATTAAAAAGTTAATACACTAGAGAGTTTCTCTCTTATTGTTTTATGTCACTCTGTGGGAGTCTACTATATCCAGTGAATCCATTGGGAGGAACAACTATTATCCTTATGCAGTGCTGTTGATAAAGAAATTTCCTGTAAGCATATAGTACATATAAGCATATAGTGGTGGTGTGAAGCACATTTTGGAAGATATTCATTCCTACTTTCACCGCTGATTACTAGAAGGTCTTCAGCCTGATCTTGGGATAACTCTGGGACTTTCACTGAATGTTGATATACCCTATTTGCTGGCGTATAAGACTACTTTTTTTGCCCTGAAAAACATGCCTCCAAGTGGGGGGGTCGTCTTATACACCGGGTCCAGTATCGTGCGGTATCCAGTGCGGCCGTGGCGGGTCATCAGCGTGGCTGCGGCGAGCATCAGCAGCGATATAGGGGTGCCAGCCTTTTTGGAGTGACCGGCCCGTTCTGCTGACAGGGAGGGCAGACAGGGAGCAGGGACCAATCCAATCAGGCTTTGTATACAGCCAACAGCCAACCACAGTACTGCACCATTGTACAGTACAATACAGCATAGAAAATGTCCAGCAGTTAAACCCCTATCAACCCTATCATGGCACCAGCAAAAAGAAAGAAATATGATGCAAGTTTTAAACTTAAAGTTGTAAACTTTGCCATGGAACATAATAATTGTGCTGCTGCAAGACAATATGGAGTAACAGAACAGATGGTTCGGGACTGGAAATCAAATGAAAAAGCATTAAAGATTATGCCAAGGGGTAAGTGTGCACTTGCTCTCTCCCTCTATTTGTTATCTTCCTTCTATCATTGACTAGTGAATTACGTTTAATAAGCTTGCACTGTTTTATGTTTACTGTACATGTTTGATAACATACATCCTTGTCACAGTTTTCCTGCATGTCATAGGCATTCGAATATAAATTAACATGTTGAAATCAAATCTGATGTTCTTTTACGTTTTATTTGGTGTGTGGAAGGTGTGCGGAAGAGGGGGTAGTCTTATACGGCGAGTATATAACAAACTCTATATTTTGAGTGGAAATGTTGGGGGTCGTCTTATACGCCCAGTCGTCTTATACGCCGGCAAATACGGTAATTATTTTGAATTTATTACACTATATATTGTTTCTCATTTTACATGTTTTCTGATGTACCTGTGATATTATGAGCGAGGACATCCACACATCTCTATGTAACCCATCTTGAGCGCTTTATGTACGAACCAGTTTTTCTATCTGTATCTGTTTTGGATTTAGTGGAATCCTGTTTGTAGGCACTGAGCAGCTCTGAGATAGCGCTATATTTGCACTCTATTTTTGTTTTTTATGTCATTACTGATTTGAGCCACGGCGGTGCCCAGCCGCCGCGACTCTCTCACATGCGTCTTGGCCATCGCTATGACGACCGGGACGTCACTTCCGGGGCCATCCCGACTGTTGCCATAGCAACGGTCGGACACTAATCAGTTCAGCGCTGGTCCCGGCACTATGGGGCAGCCGGGCACGTGCGCAGAATTCCAACAAGCCTGCGGGCTAATTAATATAATCAATGGCCAGTCTGAGCGCAATTAGAGAGCTAGGCTCTCAATGGTTTATTTCTGTATTTAAGGCAGGGAGGGCTTAGCCTACCTGCCGGTTATAGCGTCCAGATTTCTGCTTGCTACCTGCTTCTGTGCTGTTGGTGTAAAACCTTTTAGACTTTCTTTGCCGTGTATGACCCCTGCCTGTACCTTGGATTTGCCTCTTTGCCTGTGACCCTGACTCATCTTGCCTCTGCCTTGGACACCGCTATATTGCTCGTGACCCTGACCTTTGGCGTGTTTCCCGACTAATCCTGCTCGCAAGTGACTCCTGACCATTTATTCTGGAGGTGGATGCCTTGGAAGTAGGCGCTGGTGCTCTCTTATCCCAGAGGGACCCAGGTGATCATAAAGTGCATCCATGTGCCTTCTTTTTACGCAAATTTTCTGTTGCTGAAGTCAACTACGATGTGGGCAATCGGGAACTCGTGGCAATCAAGTGGGCTTTCGAGGAGTGGCGTCACTAGCTTGAGGGAGCAGTTCATACAATTTAAGTCTTCACTGATCATAAAAATCTGTTGTATATTGAGTCTGCCAAACGGTTAAACTCCAGACAAGCCCGATGGGCATTATTCTTTACCCGTTTCAACTTTATCCTAACCTACAGACCTGGTTCTAAGAATACAAAGGCGGATGCTTTGCCCAGGAGCTTTCAACCTCATCAACTACCTACTGGTGAACCATCACCTATTATTCTGGCTTCTATCATTCACGCTGGGTTGACCCAAGACTTAGGAAAACACTGTACGTCAATTTCAGAAGATAGCCCCTTCAGAAACAACTGTGGGCGCCTTTTTGTTCCGGTGCATCTACGTAGAGCTGTCCTCTCTGAGGCCCATGAGAACAAATCGTCCGGGCATCCGGGTATCTCCGAAACCCTTGAGATCCTTGCACATTTTGTGTGGTGGCCTTCCCTGTCCTCGGATGTTGAGAGCTTTGTCCGCACCTGAGAAGACTGCGCAAAAAACAAAACCTCCAGAATCTCTCCTTCAGGTCCACTTATGACTTTGTCTTTGCCTATGAAACCCTGGACACATCTGTCAATTGATTTTATTGTGGATCTGCCATATTCTTCAGGAAACAACACTATTTGGGTGATAGTGGACCGTTTCAGTAAAATGTCCCATTTTATTCCACTGACCAAGCTTCCTAGCGCTCAGGATCTGGCTGTGCTATTTGTACAGCATGTTTTTCGTCTTCATGGCTTACCCATTGATATCGTTTCAGACCTGGGTTCCCAATTTGTTGCCCAGTTCTGGAAGTCCTTCTGTAGCCTTCTGGGAATTAACATCAGTCTCTCCTCAGCCTATCATCCTCAATCCAATGGACAGACTGAAAGAGTGAACCAGTCTTTGGCAAAATTTCTACGTTTCTACACCACAGAGTTTCAAAACAATTGGTCATCATTGCTTCCGTGGACTGAGTTCGCGTATAATAATGCATCTCATTCTTCCACCCAAACCTCTCCATTTTTCTGCAATTTTGGTTTCCATCCAAGATCCAATTCCTTGTCCTTGCTCAACTATTCTGGTCTTCCTGAGATCCATTCCATAGCTTCATACCTCAAAACTGTTTAGAAAAAAGTTCACACTGCACTAGTACGGGCCTCGTTCCAGTCTAAAAAATTTGCTGACCGTCATCGGAAGGACTGTTTATTTAAGGTGGGGCAAAAAGTCTGGTTATCCACCCGCAGTATTAAGCTCAAACAGCCCTGCAAAAACTAGGCCCTAGATTTATTGGCCCATTCCTGATCATCAAACAGGCCAATCCTGTCGCCTTCAGGCTAAAGCTTCCTCATTCACTTAGGATGCCGAACACCTTCCATTGTTTTCTCCTGAAGCCTGCCATCCCTGCACGCAAGTCCAGGCTCCGTTACTTACGGAAATCTCAGCCTGTCATCCCGGAAGGCCACAAGAAATTCGTGGTGGAGAAGATACTAGACTCCAAAAAGGTCCAGGGGCAAATCCATTTCTTAGTTCAGTGGAAAGATCGTGGCCCGGAGGAACAATCCTGCATTCCGTGGAGACGCCCACATGCCCTCAAACTCATTGAGGAATTCTTCAAACAATTTCCTGGAAAACTTGGGTGTCGGGGTGCCTTGACCCCTCCTCAAGTGGGGGTACTGTTACGAGCCACTGCCGTGCCCAGCCGCCGCGACTCTCTCACCTGCGTCCCGGCCGTCGCTATGATGACTGGGACGTCACTTTCGTTCAGCGCCGCGTCCCGGCACTATGGGGCAGCCGGGCACATGCGCAGTATTCCAACAAGCCTGCGGGGCTAATTAATATAATCAATGGCCAGTCTGAGTGCAATTAGAGAGCTAGGCTCTCATTGGTATATTTCTGTATTTAAGGCAGGTTATAGCTTCCAGATTTCTGCTTGCTACCTGCTTCTGTGCTGTTGGTTTAAAACCTTTTGGACTTTCTTTGCCGTGTATGACCCCTGCCTGTACCTTGGATTTGCCTCTTTGCCTGTGACCCTGACTCATGTTGCCTGTGCCTTGGACCCCGCTATATTGCTTGTGACCCTGACCTTTGGCGTGTTTCCCGACTATTCTTGCTCGCAAGTGACCCCTGACTTTGGATTTCGTTTGACCATCCGCTGCCTCCTGGCCTGCGGCTACGGTTTAGTCTCACAAACTCACACTACATCTGGAGATAAGTCCTGGGGGCATCTGAGTACCGGTGAGCGTATAAAGCTCTATGGGAAAGGCGGCTGCAAAAAGTGAAGACCTCCGCCAACTAGTTCTGTGAGTTTGTGTACTGACTGTCAGCATAACAATTACCTGTTGTTAATGTAATTAAAGAGATTTAAAAAAAAATTGAAGGCTTTTCTAAAATGTCGGGCTATGGACAATAGAAATAAACAATTTTGTCAGTAATAGATTTTATTGATACAGCTACATATTACAATTTAGATATTGATGCTGTTTGAGAAAAGCAGAATTTAGCAACATATAAAGTAAACATAATGAATGCATTGACAACAATAGCAACTACATGTTAAATGAAATTTATGTCATAAAGATATAGAATATCTTAAGTATCTTTGTACCCTAAATTTTCATTGTGGTTTTTATTCTCAAAAGTCTCAGGTCTCAACAACCCAGTTCATTACAGTCATAGCTGCTCCCACGGTACAGATGCATATACTATAACAGAAGCCACCATTTATATCCAACAAACATTGCATATATATAAATTAATTGATAAAGGTCCCAAAACATAGATTTTTTTGAACATGTAATACATTTTTAAAACTCATAAAATTTAGAAATGGTCCTGTCAGCAACACCGATGTTACCATTAGTTATGCTACCAAAATTAGGTGTTTATCTTGGGTGCCAATGGTTAGAGGACACCTAGAACACTGAATGAGTGACATAATGTCACTTATTCTGTGATTTTAATCTTCTGCTGCACCTCCACATGGAGCGCTGGTCCTGACATGAAGGAGAAGCTTCTTATACATGCCAGCTTTACGATTAGAGTGTGATGCTTGGTTATGACATCACAGCCAAGTGCCACACTTCAAGTCTGAGGAGCCAAGGATACAGCCTTCATCTCCTGCCGGCCAAGGTAAAAAGCAGCAGGTCTGGGGGCTTTGCTCCTGAGTCGGGCGGGGTTCCCCAAAATCTTGCACTGGCCATGCCTGTGAGTTGCATTAAAGGATTGTCCCTTTCAAAAGAAAGGGGAGGGTGTGCAGTGGATTCCACAAGGGCACCAATTAGAGAGTGTCATTACCTCTACGTCAAAGAGTCACATTAGGGTGTTCCCAATAGCTTGGGTTCTCCTCCAGCATGATGAGAGGAAGTGCGTAGTGGCTTCCACAAGGGCACTGTTTTATGAAGCAAAGGGCGATGAGACACTTCTATTGAGTATTCCCATGGAGATAGCCCCCTTTGAAAGTGCCCCCATACCAAGAGGGGGAGAGCCTCTGCACTGCGCAGCGTGGCTATTTGGGGGAAATATAGTGAGGCTGTGTGTGACAGAGGAAGAGCCCAGTCAGAGAACCCACTGAGATGTTGTCCTATGAGGTGGAGTCACTGTACAGAGGCAGCAGGGCTAAACTGAGGTGCTGAGAAAGACTAACGTCTGGAAAATTGGGAGTGTGCAAGCAGAAGCTGAGAAACCTGTATGGTGTGTATGTGAAACTACCACTTCCAGGAATAGCAGCAGCTGTTATGTAACTTAATGGTCATTGATAATAATTGATATCTGTGAAAAAGGGCTGAGGAGATTGAATTATAATATATATACCCAGAGCCATAATGAGGGCAGTGCAGGCGTTGCGACTGCCCAGGGCGCAAGGCCTAGTGGGGGTGCAACACCCGCCTGCTCATTACATATTCCATCCCCACCAATGAAGTGGCAACCTAGTCCTGCAGTGGCCCATTGAAGACAGCCAGCACAAGGAGTAGGGTGCCAGCTTCCTGCTCCTGCAGCGTCCTGATGTACAAATAGTGACGTCAGGAGGAGTGAGGGGTCTGGTGAGGATTGTGTCTGGAGTGAATGGGGGAGGGGTCTGGAGAGGAGGAGTGAGGGGTCTGGAGGATTGTGTCTGGAGTGAATGGGGGGGGTCTGGAGAGGAGGAGTGAGGGGTCTGGTGAGGAGGTTGTCTGGAGAGAAGGAGTGAGGGGTCTGGTGAGGAGGGTGTCTGGAGAGAAGGAGCGAGAGGTCTGGTGAGGAGGGTGTCTGGAGTGAATGGGGGGGTCTGGAGAGGAGGAGTGAGGGGTCTGGTGAGGAGGGAGTCCGGAGGTGTGGGGGGTCTGGAGAGAATACAGGGAGATGCAGGGGTTTGGCATACATAAATATATGATGCATACTATGAAAATAAGTATATAAGTAATGTAAAAAATCAGTAAAATATTAATTATATAATAAATATATTAATTATATAATAATAATTACTATTAAATAAGGGAAATGTGTAACCCATAATTTGATTGGGGGGCTGGTGGGAGAAATAGGCATTTGTATTAAATGGAAATGTTAATAATTTTATGTCGGGGCTGGTGAGAGTCTGTTTGTTAAATATGGAGGCTTTTAATTTAATGATGGGTATGGTGAAGAATAATTTGGTTTATTACATTGGGATGCTATTAATTTAAATGTGGGGGCTAGTGAGTCTATTAATTAGAAGGGAACTAATTTAATGTATGGGCTGATGTGTGGCGTATGTCTGGGAATGTTATTAATTTAATGTCGGGACTGGGGGAGGCTTATTTATTAAAACGTGGGTGCTGCTAAAATGATTTTGGGGCCATATGGAGGGAAATAGACATTAACTGTAAATGTTATTAATTAAATTCTGGAGCTGATTGGGTGGAATATCTGCTACTACTGCAAACGTTCTAATTAGAAGAAATAATCTTTTTGGGAACCAGAGTGCCTCTTGTGTTCTTTCTCTTTTGTCTCTATTCCGTGGAAGGAGGCCTGTTTTTAAACATAAACATAAAGCGCTACTCAGTGCTCAACTTTCCAGGAGGTGAGTAATCAGGGCTGGTGCAAGGGTTCTCAGCGACCTAGGCAAAATTTCACAATTGTATAACTATCTTGCATTGCACCACCATTTTGTACACTAGTGTCCACTCATTCTGTGTTAAACACCCATGTATTCGGGAGGGGGGGGGGGGGACTGGTCTGTTATTGCCCATACCCACCAGTTAGCTGTGGCAATAGAATGCATATGGTGATCAGATTAGACCACCAGAAGAGTCTTCACAGTCTCATCAAGGATAGATCCACAAACATTCTGCAAATCACATTTATCACCTGCATAGTTCTGGATATGAAAAGTTTAGGAATATTTTGTGTTTACCTTAAATATAGTTGTACATATTAATTAGGTCACCCATAAGGTGTACAGTAAAGCTATATTCATGTACAATAACTTATAATTCTGTAAATTGTAAAAACTGCAGAAGGAAACCACAGGAAGTCACTCAGAGATACAAAAGAAATGGCTTAAAAAAAATAAAATGATAATAGGAAAACATTGGTTACTGCTTATTTGCAGAACTCTTTTTGAATTTCTTTAATTTCTTGGGAATAAAAAATCAGCAATAAGAGAATTAAGATTTTACATTTATTTAGTGATTCTATTGTCCAAAATGCAAATACTGAATCACACCCAGAATTTTCATGATGACAGAAATAGTCTGACAGTCACATGCATTTTTTACCAGCAAGCCACTTTCTTTGTTTGGTTTCAGTAGTTGGTATTTGTTGCTTGTAATAAAAAAAGCAGCAGTGGCAACATTTCTTCTATGTTCAGCTGCAGGAATGCAGTACATTGAAACATGTGAAAGTCAATAAAAAGTGCTTTATATACATTATATATCGCATTTCAGAATATACAAAAACACATTAATATGTGAATAATTGATTTTATTGATAAAATGTCTCATGTGCAAATCCTTGAAGGATAAGGATTTTTCTAACTCAGGATAACAGACCCACTTGGTCTATTTTGAACATACAAGTCCCTTTCTATCTGTTAACCTTTGTTTAGATACACTAAAGGTAATTTATAAACTGCAAAAGTGCAATCCCATAGCCAGGGCTATAACTAGGCATTTTACTGTCCTGGGTGAGACGGGATACTGGCCACGCCCCCACCCTCTTTGTGGGAGTGATATTTTCCACCGACATATTAACTAGCTCTTCACTACTGACCCCACTTAAACCGACTCCCACCCTTTTATTCATGTTAGGGCTTCTTAATGACCTTATGTAATAAGCTTTCACGGAATCACAGTACTATCACATGCTAGCTTGGTTACTGAATCATACTCACTGAAACAATTTGTAACAAACAAACGGTATTTCCCTTTAACACTCTGTAACTAAAAGAAAATTCTTAATGAACCAAAACAATACTGTATAAATGTTCCTATACGTTATTTGAGGTGCCTTGCTAGCCTTCACACTTGCAAACTGTCAAAATTAATGGAACTTGTTAGTTTATGTTTGATGCTACTGTGACAAGTATACTTGGAAAGATGCACAGAGATATAGCAATACTTGGATATACACTCAGGTACCACTCAAGTATGAGGTTTAAAGCATCCTGTGGTGTTGCTGTGCAGCGATCTGGAAAGCTGGAAGCTGCTTGAAACTCTCTGTCACAATTCCGGTGGCATTGAGATCATTAGAGTACTTTAGTGCCAGATTAGTAGTACATGTTTTAATATAATTTAATGGCATGTTTTGAGAGGGCAAGCCCAGAAAGAAACTCAAACTCTGAAGACATTTATGTCATTGTTTCACAAAACCACTTCAGTTGCGCATTCAGAGTGTCCAGTTCATTAAAGAAGTATCATTTGAAAACCTGCTCAGTGATTATATTGAAACCCTCATCTTGAGTTTCTTCGTAGTCAATTCTTTTTATCTTTGTTTTACTTTCCTTAGAAAATTTTAGAGCAAGATCTCTTGACTGAGCATAATCAGCTGCATCTTTCATTATTGTATCAAGCTTTTCTTCACGCATAGACTGTAGTTGACTATGAAGTCCACTTATCAGTCTCAGCTTGGTCAGCAGACAATACCTTTTTTTGCAATTCTTGGTTGACACAGTCAATATTATTTTAAATTCTGCCCCACATAAGTAGTAAGCAAATGGATTTGAAATGATTTTGCCTAATCAGGCTCTCGGCTGATGAAACTGTTTCTGCACATGACGTCTGTATGGATATCTTGTGCAGTGCCTCAAGAACTCCTGGCAATTGGTTACTTATTGACTTGACAGCACATGCTTTTGATGAGCATGTGGTGTCACACTGACCTTTGAGCGTAATCTTGAGAATACTTGTAAAGGTTTCCAATATACTTGTGGAACTACCAGAAAAAATGAAACAGTCTCTGAACAGTTTCAAGGAATAACACCACATCAATAGAACACCTGGCTGCATGAATCTTTACTAAATTAAGTGAATATGCACTTTTTAAGGGACCAAAAGTAATGGGGCATTTGACTCAAAAGCTATTTCATGGACATGTGGGAGCTATTCCCTCTTTATTTTATTATCAATTAAGTAGGTAAAAGGTCTGGAGTTGATTCTAGGTGTGACATTTGCATTTGGAATCTGTTGCTGTCGACTCTCAATATGAGATCCAAAGAGCTGTTACTATTAGTGAAGCAAGCCATCATTAGGCTGAAAAATCAAAACAACCCCATCAGAGAGATAGCAAAAACATTCGGTGTGGCCAAATCAACTGTTTGGAACATTCTTAAAAAGAAAGAACGCACCGGAGAGCTCAGCAACACCAAAAAAAACCCGGAAGACCACAGAAAACAACTGTTGTGGATGACAGAAGAATTTCTTCCCTGGTGAAGAAAAACCCCTTCACAACAGTTGGCCAAATCAAGAACACTTTCAAGGAGGTAGGTGTATATGTGTGTATATGTGTCAAAGTCAACAAACAAGAGAAGACTTCACAAGAGTGAATATAGACGGTTCACCACAAGATGTAAACCATTGGTGAGCCACAAAAACAGGAAGACCAGATTAGAGTTTGGCAAACAACATCTAAAAAAGCCATTACAGTTCTGGAACAACATCCTATGGACAAATGAGACAAAGATCAACTTGTACCAGAGTGATGGGAAGAGAAGCGTATGGAGAAGGAAAGGAACTGCTCATGATCCAAAACATACCACCTCATCAGCGAAGCATGGTGGTGGTAGTGTCATGGTGTCAAAGTCGTATAATTGGATGGACGAAAGTATATTGGTTAATATTGTTTTGCCGTGCGATTGCGATTCGTACGCCACGTAACACAGATCCGTATGCCACCTAACACAGCGCGTGGTGCGATCGCATGGTAAAATACGCACATACACACTCGCATTGCAACATTTATTTATATAATACATATTCATGCTAGTCCGTTACACTGTAATTTATGAGCAGATAGTATTTGGTTTATTATTAGTTTATATAATATGATTATATGTACACTTCAGTGATATTTAAGGTTCAGCTTATAGGAAAGGTGTCATGTCTAATATCATATTAATCCCCTTTACATCAGCAGCTGTTCGGTGCATTCGGCGAAGAGATCGCACATTGCATACTCTAGTTATTGAGGTTAGTGAATAAACCTTTAATATGATATTAACTGTCAAATGCAAATGGACTGATTGTAATTGGAGTTTGGCGGGAAGAACAGAGCAGTTTGGCGGGAAGAACAGAGCTCATCCCCTGGAGAGACCCCCACCTTTGGATTCCTTAGATGGAATCAGCCTATGATGTGTAACCCCCTGGACCATCCTGATGCCTGGACCAATAGAAGCAAGCTATACCACCTGCATTGTTTTCACTGTATCTCTGTTTGCATATAAGCAGTAGCTCTCATGTAGTGTTCAGTCTACTCTGATCACAGTATTCAAGGGTGAATTACTGTTCACTGGTGTCCATAATTAGCGCCTTGAAGCCGCCATGCATCGCAGCGGTTTTCCGGCGGGTTTGCATTGCAAACAGCCGGATTTACTAATGGGCGCATTTCAGCTTCAATTTGAAGCCGCCGGCGATGTCACGGCGGGATGTAATGCTCAAAGCCGCCGGCGGCTTTGAATAGAACATGGCGCTTTTGCTTTAAATGACGGCGCTTTCGTGTAAAGGCGGTTTTTTTGAAAATTACACCTGTCTCCTGGCCTGTTACTATTGGCTATTTTCTCCTCCGATCTCCCCTCGATCATTCTCGGTGACTTTAACATCCCCATCGACAACCCCACCTACCCTGCTTCCAGAAAACTGCTTACCCTCTCTTCCTCCCTTGGTCTCACCCAATGGACCTCCTCCTCTACCCACTGCCTTGGTCACTCCCTTGATCTTGTCTTCTCCTACCTATGTAATCTCTCCGACTTCTCCATCTCTCCCTTTCCTCTATCCGACCACCATCTCCTCTCCTTCTCTCTCTCCTCTTCTCCTGCTCCCCTCCCCCTGCCCAAACCTACTCTGTCCATACGCAACCTCGACGCTCTTGACCCTGCCTCTCTGTCCTCCTCTCTCGATACCCTCCTTTCTCCCCTTTCCTCCCAGGCCTGCCCCAACCAGGCGGTCTCCCTCTACAATCACACCCTCACCTCCGCTCTGGACGCGGTCGCCCCTGTCCACTCCGTCCACCCCTGCTGCTCCAAACCCCAACCCTGGCACTCCAAATTTTCCCGCTTCCTCCAAAAATGCTCCCGCTCCGCCAAACGTCACTGGAGAAAATCCCGCTCCCTGGCTGACTTCCTCCACTTTAAATTCATCCTTTCATCCTACAGCTCTGCCCTCTCACTCGCTAAACAATCTTTCTTTAAATCCCTCATCTCTTCCCAGTCCTCTAACCCCCGCCGCCTCTTTGCCACCTTCAGCACTCTCCTGGCCCCCTCCCCTCCCCCCCCCTCCCTCCCTCCAATTTCGCCTCCTTTTTCTCCTCTAAAATCGAGGCCATCCGACTTGAAATCTCCTCCTCCACTCTCTCTCTTCCACCCCTCCCACTCTTCTGTCCTCACCCCCCAACCACCTTCTTGTCACCACCTCTGGGTCTCTCTCCCCCCCATCCACCCTTCCAGTCGGGGTCCCTCAGGGCTCTGTTCTGGGACCCTTACTCTTCTCTCTATACACCCCCTCCCTGGGTGAACTCATCAGCTCCTTCGGCTTCAGCTACCACCTTTACGCTGACGACACTCAACTATACCTCTCCTCTCCTGATCTCTCTCCCTCCCTCCCCTCTAGGGTGTCCGCCTGCCTCTCTGCTATCTCCTCCTGGATGTCCTCTCGATTCCTCAAACTTAACCTTGCCAAAACTGAGCTCATAGTTTTTCCTCCCTCTCATACCCCATCCCCTTCTGACCTCTCCATCACTGTCGACAACACCTCTATCTCCCCTGTCCCCCAACTTCGCTGCCTTGGTGTCATCCTCGACTCCTCTCTCTCCTTTGGCCCCCACATCCTCTCTCTTGCTAAATCCTGCCGCTTCCAACTGCGCAACATCGCTCGCATCCGGCCCTTCCTCTCCCAAGATGCCACCAAATGCCTTATCCACTCTCTGAGCATCTCTCGCCTGGACTACTGCAACCTCCTCCTCACTGGCCTCCCCCACTCTCATCTCAATCCCCTTCGATCCGTCCTTAACGCTGGAGCTAGGCTTATTTTCCTCTCTCGCCGCTCCTCTTTTGTCTCCCCCCTCTACCTAGCCCTTCACTGGCTCCCATTCCCCTTCAGAATCCTCTTTAAGCTCCTCACACTCACCTACAAGGCCCTCGCCAACTCCACTGCGCCCTACATCTCCACCCTCCTCTCTATTCATGCTCCACCCCTCCCTCTCCGCTCTGCCTCTGACCGTCGCCTCTCTTCCCCCTTATAACCTCCTCCCACGCGCGTATCCAAGACTTCGCCCGCGCTGCCCCCCTCCACTGGAACAAGCTCCCTCCCTCCATCAGAACTTCCCCTAATCTGTCCAGTTTCAAACGGGCCCTAAAAACCCACCTTTTTCTTAAAGCCTTTCTGTCTCCCACTTAACTTCCTACCTTATCTTCTGCCTCTGTTCCCCTACTCTCCCTCTCTCCCCTGCGTCTCTCCCCTGCGTCTCTCTCCCCTTAGATTGTACGCTCCTCTGAGCAGGGCCATCTCTCCTCCTGTTTCCACCACTTCTAACTCTGCTCTCCAGCTACTTAGCCCTCCTCCTCGAGGGTCCCTCCTCCACCCCACGTCCACTCTCTCTCCCTCCTCCCCCCTGGGGGTCTCCCTGTCTTCCGCGCCCTCCTTCTTGGGCCCCGTCGTTTGCGGATCCTCCCTCCCCCTTCCCCGCCCTCTCTAGCTGTGCATTGAGCTTACTGAGTTGCTGTGTTTACTGTACTGTGCTGTCTCCCATTGTATTGTAATTTTGTTTGTCTCTGTACGGCGCTGCGGATGCCTTGTGGTGCCTTATAAATAAATATTAATAATAATAATAATAATAATAAACTGCTTTTCTCTTTTTTTAAATGCTTTTCTCTTTTTTAAACTGCTTTTCTCTTTTTTTAAATGCTTTTCTCTTTCGTTTTTCTTTATTTGTTTTGCATTTTTTTTAGTTTTTCAAAGTGTATTTTTAACGCTATTAGTTTGTAAAGGATGTTTTTTTCTCATAAAAAACAATTTTTTTATTCGCAAACACATGTTTGAAATAAACAGTATATTTGTAAATTGCTTTTTGCTGCAAATACATAGTATGCTTTTTCTAATACATCCAGATTCGCCAGGACCGCAGGTAACTCCCAGTCCGAGGTCTACACCTCCACCTTCAGCAAGAGATTCAGGCTCTGAAGAGCAAGCAGGTGCGTGGTCTCTGTTTGGGGAAGAAATAATGGATTTAGATGTTTTTCTGTGCAAATGTTGCTGTCCATGTTATATTTAGTGATTTTTATATGCTTTCCAATGAGAACATAGGGCTAGATTTACTAAACTGAGGGTTTGGAAACATTGAGATGTTGCCTATAGCAACCTATCAGATTCCATTTTTTTTTTTTTTGGCCATTCTGCAAAATGTCAGCTAAAATCTGATTGTTTGCTATAGTCAACATCTCCACCTTTTCAAACATGCAGTTTAGTCTATGTTCCCCATCATGTACTACACAGAGGGAGAAGTAAAATAGTATTTGCTTACCCCAAAGCACGGCCTTGCAGCATTTTGCTGCAAGCACCCTCAATGTTTGCATTTTAAATTATTTACATTTAGATCCCTTCACTGTAACGCATAGGCAAAATGAGATTTTACTCCTAAAACATATGTGTAGCATCCTTCAGCAGGTCGCAAGAGGACAACTAATCTGGAAGGTAGACATTGGTAACCATTATTTAGTTGTTAAAGGTTTTTGTTTTTGGTACAGTGTCCAGAATTCAATTGACAAACATGTTAGTTCCTATATACTTACATTGGTTATTTCACCACAGGAACCTCATCATCTCTGTAAGGCCAGCGCCAGTCTGCGCAGATGTCACCTTCTGACGACACACAGGAAGACACAGTCATCACTTTAGAGATGGTAGATGTCCCCGTGTCTATGCGCCAGGAACAAGCAACTGCCCCTGCGGAACAGTCATCCGAGCAACAAGCTGCAGCTCCTCGGATGGATACAGGGCGAGAAATTGCCCAATCCATTGCAAATTTCCAGGCACAACAGTGTCAGTTTATGGACAGCCAAACGAGACACATGTCACAAATTGCGGCCCATTTGAGGCGGATACACCGCTCAAATAGTCAACTCCCTGCTGGAATCAACCATCTGGCAACTGCTTTGGAACAAACTAATGTGCAGCTGGCACAAATGACTGGGGCTGTGGAGGTCTTACATTCCACAGTACGTGAGGGGAATGCCAATGTCACCCGGCTGGCAGGGCAACTACATTCTGAAATTGTAGCCCGTTTACTGGCACCTATGTCTTCAGCCACCACCAGTGCCGCTAGTACGCCTACCACATCTCTACAGAGTACTCCTCCAAGGAGAGGTGCTCGCACCAGGGGTGGGCGAGGGAGGGGAGAAAGTGGCACCAAGCATAGCGATATGCCTGCAAAAAGGCGTCGCTAGTACAATGTTTCTTATTGCTTAATGTTTTCTAAAGTTTCTATAACCATTATACGTTATTATTTATTGTGCTCTGCCATAAATGCAGTTAAATTTCTATTGTGTCAGTCTTTCTTTTCTGCACATTAAACAAGAGTATACTGATTTTTTAAAAACTATGCACTAATTTCACTTAAACATTGACTTCTGACTATCACATTCCAGGGATGTTCATATTTACCACATGAGGAGTACACACTATCCTCTTTTTAAAGGTTCAAATTTACAAAACATTTGAACTACAAAACAAACATTACACTCACATAAAACACATTTTAGAGCAATAAATGTTTATCATACTATGTACTTACACGTAAAGTAGTTTGTAATGAGACGGTCTCTAATCTCCCTTCCGCCCACTGTGCTCTGCACATCACCAGATGTGACACGTACCCCTTCTTCTTCACTGTCTACTGCAATAATCGGTGGGGTAAGTTGATGTAAAGCCAGGTTATGCAGCAGACAGCAAATCAGGACAATCTCAGATACCTTTTCAGCTGCATACATAAGCACCCCACCAGATTTATCAAGGCACCTGAACCTGGTTTTCAAGAGTCCAAACGTACGTTCTATGACACTTCTAGTGGTTATGTGTGCCTCATTGTATTGGTGCTGTGCAGGAGTCTGAGGATGCAGCAGAGGAGTCATGATCCAGGAGCGACACCCATATCCTGAATCTCCTGCAAAAAAAGTAAAAGGTTAGTTACCATTTAATTTGAGCATGTTGTACAGCAGTTAGCATATGTGAGTCCATTTGAGCAAGGATAAGGGATATATAAAACATGCAAAGTACATACCCAAAAGCCATCCCTCCGGCATTTCACCACTTTCAAATTTGGCATAAAGGGTAGACTGTCTCAGGATGAAGGCATCATGACATGACCCAGGATAGCCTGCAACAACACTCAATATACGCTGGTTAGCATCGCACACAACCTGCACATTCAGGGAGTGGTAATGATGGCGATTAACAAAAACCTCTGCCCTGTGGTGAGTTGGTCTCAGGGCAATATGAGTGCAATCTATTGCACCCATTACATTAGGGATACCTGCGACCCTATAGAAAGCTCCCTTGAGCTCATGCCACTGTGACTCCAGGCTGGGGAAGCTGATATATGTAGGGCACACTCTTTTAAGGGCAGCTAAGACCTGTCCAAAATGCCTTGAAAATGTCGGCTGCGTTATGCCAATCACTCTGGATGACACAGATTGAAAGGAACCTGTTGCCAAAAAGTGAACTGCACACAGTAGTTTGTGTAGTCCTGACACTGCATTAGAGCGGCTGGTTGTAGGCTCCAAATCATCCTTCACTTGCTCATACAGTGCCATGAGGTTAGTACGATTGAGGCAAAACATTTGTACTACCTCCACATCAGCCAAAGACTCCAGATTCAAACGCACTGGAAATGCACGTGGAGTGTGGGGTCTTTGCAGGCTCCGCGGAACAGATGCCAACTGCTGTTCATCCTCCTCCTCCTGGCGCCTTTCTGCCTCCATCAGGTAAAAAGCTGCAAACATACACTGGCAAGAATGCACCACATTACCTGCAAAAGCCATTCTCCAACAAACCCACACCTGCCAAATAATGAGGGGCCCTTTTTGTAAGCATCATGATTAACTGGTGGGCAATAGACGGTGATTGTCTGTGATTGCTTCAGGCAGAAAAACCATTTTTCCCATGTGGATTGCATTAGCATTAAAATAAGGGTTAACTATGTAATGCAACAATTCCCATCCTAATTTCTTTGAGGCAACAGTATTCTAGTGGTTTTTTGGAAAGTAAAAAACAACTAGAAAAGGAAAGGTGAAATGAGATTTTACTATGCAATCACACTGGGTAAAAAAAATAATGCAAAAAAAAAATAACAGTAGCCTGAAATTTCATGACACTTTGCCCATTTTCTATACACAGTCCTAATGGGTCATTGCACATGAAATAGGCCTTTCTCTTATGGTCTGATTGGCAAAATACCTGAAACAGCACACTGTTTGAACCATCACGCCGCTCACAAGCAGCGCTTTCATTTTGGTCTTTTGCATGGCGGTTTTCCGGCGGCTTTATAAACCCCCTAATAGTAAATCCGGCTGTTTGTATGTTGAACATTGTTGAAACCGTCATGGTGCTTTATACAGAGGCGGGTTTGAAAACATCTTTTCTGGTCGTTTGGACGGCGGGTTTAGCCTTAGTAAATCCGGCGATGGCTAAACCGCCGCCAAACCCGCCGAAAGTCAGCAGGTTTACAAACACGCCTGATAGTAAATCTAGCCCTTAGTGTTTAGAGGGGTGGGATAGAGAAATAGAAAAATCACTCTTGAAAGACTAATTAATAATGGATCATTGGAACACTCTTTGTTTTAGGCTGCAGTGACTCATGATAATTTGTTTGGCTGAGAATCATTATCCAAAAATGAAGTATGTACATACCTTGCTCCAAAATATTGTTTTATGTATTTCAGAGAAAAGATGAGTCAATAAGAGAAAATTTTTCATTTCTCTATCATAAATTAGGAAAGTCCGTTGAAAAGGTATGTAGATAATGTGCTACTGAGTTCTTAATGAACAAATGTCGGACGACACTGGATTGCACGGTTGATTTGAGACCCCCTAGTCAAGTATGGGGAGGGGTCATAGTTTAGCAAATAGCTAAGGGGATTAGTGGAATGAATTCAGCCATTTCCCCATAGAGTCCAATCCAGCTGTTATTTTTGCTGAAAAATCTCCTTTTCTGCATGTATGTTTGTTTTTAAACCCTTGTATTCAAAGCTTTGTATTCCTATTATTTATTGCTTTCTTATTTCTCATTCTTTACATCTATGCTAGTATCTCTCTCTCTCTCTCTCTCTGCTCTTATATAGATACGAAAAGACATAGACATAGTCTCATTAATGGGGCTAAAACATATATATTTTTTTAAGACAAATTCAGGGATACACACATTAGATTGACATGAGTTACAGAAACAGTCAGGGGTTTGGTGTTATGTGTATAGAAGCTGCTAATTTTAAGCAGAAAGGTTTTTTTTGTGAGGAAATACGAGTCATGTTTTTATAGATGCATATCTGTTTTGGTTTTTTTGTGTTTTGTGCCTCCTGTACAAAAATGTGCCTTTATATATATGCACAAAGGGTGGATAGGAAGAGATTGCTGGAGGTTAGGTATACAGATATGAATCTCTGTGTAGAACATTGGAGTAGGATTTTTTCCACAAGACACGACATAATGTGAAACCCTAGAAAATGTAGAATTTCCGCGTTTTATATTTTTCACTGTTAGACAGACATGTACTGGGTACTGTTATATTTGAAGAAAGTGTTATAGAAATAGACCCCTTTGTCTTTCTCACTTAGTCAAGTAGCTGAATGTGAGGTACTGAGAATGGCATGTGAGTTGGCAGAGGGAAAATCAATTGATATACATTGGCCTTCAGCATTTTTCTAGTCTAGGGGGCGATGTTGAGTTGACTGAAAAATCTTTTTATAGCAATACCAGCACATGAGTAGGACACTACATAGAGGACTTCATACAGTGACACAGTTACCAACTGAAGTAGCTGCTAGTGAAGTGCACACTTACACACACGACTATACATGGCTGTCACACCAGGGCGAACATAGCTGTCAAATAGACAGCAGGGTTTTATGTGACAGCTAACAAATCTATGTTTTGTTTTGTTTTTCGTTGTATTGTTTTAGTTTTAAAATGTGAACACACACACACATGCACACATACACTTATTAGTTAATATATGAAGATTTGGGTTACCTGAAGAATTTCTCCAGGTGAAACAAATCCACATCATCCAATTGCCACCATGCAGGATCCTCAAATATACACTGGTGTACCGATAAAATATAGCTAGGTAGAGGTGTATTGAAATGTGTCTAATAGTGTATTACTATGTCATACTCAAAGCTTTTGTTATTCTAGGTGATAGCCCTATAGTTATAATAGGTGATAGGGGTATTCATGTTATTGATAATAAATGTATAACGTATGAGTAGTGGTAACAAATTACATGCTTTTGATTAGCCACAAACCAGTGTGAACATAAAGTAACGGTACTAATTAGAACGAATTGAATAGAATGAGAGTTGGAACTTGATTGAAGTGGCTGATAGCTTTATCCATTAGTCCTTCACACTATCAATGCCACTCCTGAGCTGCCTCTTAACCTGTCGATTTTTGAAATGTTCTTGACCCCTCTTGAGATGAATTTGTAAATGAGAGACTAGTTTAGACCTTGAGAGGGAAGGTAAATAGTGAGACAGCAACCGAGAACGTTCAGAACACTGTTTCCTGAAGGGTTACATTAACTCAGAAAAGGGGGGGTAGCCCAATCCACTCGAAGGTGAGGACAAACCTCAATTAGATGTAATTAAATATAACATATAATATGAGGGGGTGCTCTCATAACTAGACGAATCTAGACATCAAAGGGATACAGTTGATACTGAGTATCAGCTGAACAAAGTAGTATGTGAGGCACTCCTGTCCATGAAAGTCATAAATGTAAAATCAACTAATTGATTTTACATTTATGACTTTCATGGACAGGAGTGCCTCACATACTACTTTGTTCAGCTGATACTCAGTATCAGCTGTATCCCTTTGATGTCTGGGTTACATTAACTGTCAGGATGTTGGACCGAGAGAGTAAGTTGTGGAACAGTAAAGTTCTTAGGCTCAGGTTATTTGACAGACAGGTACCAGGTGTAAGCTACCAGCACCAAAAGTAGCAGAGACACTGGTACCCATTCAACCCAAAGCAGAAGAGCCAACACTCAGAGAAGGGTCCAAGGGCACTCATGAATCTGTTCTGGAAGGCCTCAAATGCAGTTAGTAGCACCTGAGCCAAAGGCTAAGACAGCTGTCCATCATGAAGTTGTAGTTTTCCTGTTCTGTGTTTCTCTCATCACATTTTCTTTTCAGGACGGTCAATTCTTTTGATTATTGGCAGGTGACAGAGGCTGGTTCAGGTAATGAAATTGAGGAGTTGGGGATGAAGGAGAAGTAAGTAGCATAATCGGTCCAGCCAATTACTCTATTCAATTCAGGGGTAAAGGAAAATTTGGAAACTCTGGAGCTTGGAGAAAGTGCGAGGGGCTATTGTCTGAGTAGCATTACGTCCGTAAGTACGTTGACCCCATAGTTAAAAGGAGGTACACCCAGCAATGCCAGTCCAGTAATATTCGGACTTGAGCAGGCATCCTTGAGAATGATTATCATTCTTGGAAGGGTGAGGTTATAGACCAATCAAAGTGCTGGGCGTGCTCTCACGAGCCTCAGTGATTATATTAAGTAGGATTAGTTCTCTTTCCACTAAATATTCTTGAGGTACCCGAATTATGGGTGGGAGGTCACTAGGGGAAAAGTACACCACCTAGGTCCCTTAGTCTGGAGTCTCCCAATATTAAACCTGAGTATTTGGAGACTGGGAAGAACGAACAGATAATAGCCCGCCCACAAGTGTTGATGAAAAGAACTGATGACATTATTAGAAGAGTGTATATTAACGCAAGCTGAAGGAGATTGTAAATGGCATTTATTGCTAGACATAGGATGATGCTATTGATGAACATGAAGTGTTTAAATGTATTCTGAGCTTAAGGACATGCGTAGGAAAGATGAACCTGTAAAACTTGAAGAACTGTAGTAGAGTATTCTGTATAGCTGATACGTGTTCTATTGTACTCTGTAACTTTCCAAATAATGTATTACGTGTTTTACTGCACCCTTGAAGGGCATACAAAATGTTATCTCCAAGCTCCAGAAGTGTACGGTCTATAGTAAAAGAAGAAATCATTTTGATGATTAAGACTCTCTTTTATGATAACTTGTTTAGATCTACAAACAGCGTGGTCATACCCCAAGGGGGACTTGCATTACATAACAATGAAACGTGGTACTGAGATCCTGCATATAACATCTTTAGGGTGATAGTTTATTATACTATCAAAGGGTGGAATTGTTGAAGTCGTATAATTGGATGAACGAAAGTATATTGGTTAATATTGTTTTGCCGCGCGATTGCGATTCGTACGCCACGTAACACAGATCCGTACGCCACCTAACACAGCGCGTGGTGCAATCGCACGGTAAAATACGCACGTACACACTCGCATTACAACATTTATTTATATAATTCATATTCATGCTAGTCCGTTACACTGTAATTTATGAGCAGATAGTATTTGGTTTATTGTTAGTTTATATAATATGATTTTATGTACACTTCAGTGATATTTAAGGTTCAGCTTATAGGAAAGGTGTCATGTCTAATATCATATTAATCCCCTTTACATCAGCAGCTGTTCGGTGCATACGGCGAAGAGATCGCACATTGCATACTCTAGTTATTGATGTTAGGGAATAAACCTTTAATATGATATTAACTGTCAAATGCAAATGGACTGATTGTAATTGGAGTTTGGCGGGAAGAACAGAGCAGTTTGGCGGGAAGAACAGAGCTCATTCCCTTGTCGGTCAGCAAATTAGATAAAGTAATTTCAATTAAAATCGAGCAAACTTGGTTGTCTTTGTCTGAAAAGATGCGTACGGTACGCTACGGCGTACAAGGGCACGCTACGGCGTGAAAGGGCGTACGCATCCACTACACGTGGCAGCAACAGTATTTGGTCTTTTACCATACATTCGCATAAACACGCATACTTATAAAATAGTACACATTAATGGTAGTTGCAACACATAGTCAGTTATGTCGTAATATAGTAGTATTTATGTTTTATATTAAAGTTACATGCATATTAATGAAATATATGGAACAGGTTGAAGGAATCATATCATATGTGGTATCATAATAAACCTCTTAACATTTGACACTGTTTGGTTCACTCTGCGAAGGAATCACAGAGTGCATACGCAAGTTATGAATGATAAGGAATTATGAACTACTTAAGACTAAGGAATCTTAGCGGGAAGAGCCGAGCATACCCCCTGGAGAGATGACCCCCTCCTTTGGATTCCTTAGGATGAACTAGCCAATGATTGACAACCCCTTGGACCTTCCTGAGACCTGGACCAATAGATGCAAGCTATACCATCTTCATTGTAATACTGTATTTCTGTGTGCATATAAGCAGCAGCTTCACATCTAGTGTTAAGACATCTTGTCCCCAGACTTCAGGATTGAATGACTGCACACTGGATCCAGAGCGCCTGCTATAAGTAACAGCTGTATTTATTATCACTTCGCTTGAACATATTATTCTACTATTTGCGAATAAATCTTTGTGCGTTAGAAACACAAATCAAGGTTCGACAATCGTTATTGGTTAGCGACAATACGCACATAACACCCTGGAGAGACCCCCACCTTTGGATTCCTTAGATTGAATCAGCCTATGATGTGTAACCCCCTGGACCCTCCTGATGCCTAGACCAATAAAAGCAAGCTATACCACCTGCATTGTTTTCACTGTATCTCTGTTTGCATATAAGCAGTAGCTCTCATGTAGTGTTCAGTCTACTCTGATCACAGTATTCAAGGGTGAATTACTGTTCACTGGTGCCCGTGGTTAGCGCAGCGTTATGTATGTATATTTTGGTATTGGCTGTACTGTACTGTATCTTAATATAATAATGTATTGAACTGTTAAACTATTTACATCTGCTAAAATAAATCACTTTGTGCGTTAGAAACACAATACAATCGCTTGGGCAATGCTTATTTGAAAACAATATAATTACTTTAATAATGGCATGGGCATGTATGGCTGCCAATGGAACTGGTTCCCTTGTATTTATTGATGATGTGACTGCTGACAAAAGCAGCAGAATGAATTCTGAAGTGTTTTGGGCAATATTATCTGCTCATATTCAGTCAAATGCTTCAGAACTCATTGGACAGCGCTTCACAGTGCAGATGGACAATGACCCGAAACATACTGCAAAAGTAACCAAAGAGTTTTTTAAGGATAAAAAGTGGAATGTTATGCAATGGCCTAGTCAATCACCTGACCTGAATCCGATTGAGCATGCATTTCACTTGATGAAGACAAAACTGAAGGGAAAATGCCCCAAGAACAAGCAGGAACTGAAGACATTTGCAGTAGAGGCCTGGCAGAGCATCACCAGGGATGAAATACAGTGTCTGGTGATGTCTATGCGTTCCAGACTTCAGGCTGTAATTGACTGCAAAGGATTTGCAACACAGTATTAAAAAGTGAAAGTTTGATGTAGGATTGTTTAGTTTGTCCCATTACTTTTGGTCCCTTAAAAAGTGGAAGGCACATATAGAAACCGCTGTAATTCCTACACTGGTCACCTGATTTGGATGTAAATTCCCTCAAATTAAAGCTGAAAGTCTGCAGTTAAAGCACATCTTGTTTGTTTCATTTCAAATCCATTGTGGTGGTGTATAGAGCCCAAAGTATGAGAATTGTGCTTGCTTTGAATCTCTGTGTGAGATGGTGGGTCTGCAAGATGGTGGGTCATGTGGCAGGGAGGGATCACATGATCCCTCCACACATTCGCTGTCCAGCTCTGCTCTTTGGAGCAGAGCTGCCGCCAGTAAAACTTTTCAATTATGTTAATGAACGCCAGCTTGAGCTGGCGTACATTAACATGATTGAAAAGTTAATTTCGTTCATTGTTAAATAGCGTTACTGACCATACACTGTTATGGGGAGTGCTTAGAAAAATTATAAAAGATGCAAAGCAGCAGATATCTGAGATATCTGCTGTGATGCTACAATCATAAGTAGCAATTTAGCAGGTAATTTAACAGGTGGGAAAGCTTTGATAAATAGGTCCCTTTATCTTTTATGTTAGGGCAAGAATGTGGAGCTTGAAATTTAGGTCCCAATATTTATTTGTCTGCACAAATAGTTGGGCTGTCAGCCTTAATTTTTAAATTAGCGTCCATGTCATCAGTTCACTGACGGCATGAATGTCCTCCTGCCTCTTGCTCAGAATTAGGTGGTGACAGAGCTTCTAGCACCTGCATTACTGGCTGACTTTGTGAGTTCTGAAATGATTAGTTCTGAAAATTATGGGAAAGCTTACACGCTTCCTCTTATCTACCTCGCTTCAACTTTCAAAATTCTGCACCAAATGCCTTCTTTGGGGTCATCGTTTCTTGCTAAAAAATCAATCTGACTTTAATGGTGTGATCTAATAACAAAGGATCCTCTGCACTCACTAAAGACAGTATTTATTCTTTGAAGATTAAAATTTAAATGAAAAGTTGCACTTATTGATTATCCATAAATACCATGCAAAACATTTTTATATAAATGTCCTTAATACAGATTACAGAAAACTATAAACTGCAGAAGTCTAGAAATATAAATAGTAAATGTATTAATAGTTTAGATGACATGAAAGCACATATAGATCATACATAAAATATTAAAAACTTAAATGTTCCATCTGGAATCTTAGTAGATTAATGTGACTGTATTATATTAAGCATTTCTGAGTATGCAGCTGCTTACTCCTGGTGCGGCTTTAAGACCTGACTATGGCCCTCTGAAAGGTGGTGAGAGCCCCTTGAAGGCCCAAAGGTAGTATCTTATACTGTGATAACCCATCCGGGGTTAAAAAGGCTACCTTAGCCTTGGCATACGATGTTAGGCGGATCTGCCTGTAACCTTTGGACAGATCTAATGTGGTATGGTACTGGCTATTGGCCAATTCTGGGCATCGGGTGCGTGTCGAAATGGGAAACTTTGTCTAGTTTTTTAAAATCATTGTAGAAACAAATAATCGTGTTCAGCTTGGTCACTAACACAATGGTATTCTTACTGCTATTGGATTCCTCAAAGACATCAAGTTCCAACATTTTTAAATTTTTTGTCCCACAGCTATATGCCTAGCTTTAGAAATGCATTACATTCTTACTCTCACTACCACCCGTGGAGGTGTATTGTGTTTTACGAGGAGGGTCGTCTTCTTTCTGGCGACAGATTGCCCCGTATGGGAACTTTGGTTTTCTGCGCCACTGTGTTTATTAACGTGGCTTGTGGCTCCTCCCTCTCATGCCATAATTTCATCAAGATGACATGATAAGTCTGGATTGGTTTCCTTCTGCCTTCCTGCCTGACTTTATAATTAACAGGCCCCATAGCTTCATCCACCTCATATGGACCCTGCCAATGAGTGAAGAGTTTACTCTCTTGTGTGGGCACCAGTACAAGAGCTTTGTCACCTGGTTGGAAAGTCCTAATTTCAGCTGACATATCATAGTTCATTTTTGTCTTGCTTGCGCTTTGTGCATATGCTGCTGTACCAACGGGGTGATCCTCCCCAACCTGTGATACAACTGGTACACAAATTGGATCACATTTAGGAGGGTTGTAGTCGAAATGTCAACATTAAAAATTTCTACACCATAATGTCTACAGTCATAATGTCTACACAGTTAAAATGTAGACATGTAACATTTGTACAGGGTTGTAGTGTCAAAATTCAAAATTTCAACATTAATAAATAGATGTAAACAATAAAAATGGCATTACATGATTAACCCAAGTGCCACCAGCAAAAGTGTGGGGTCCCCCGATTTTACTATTACCAGCACTAGGTTTTGTCCGTCTGGGCTGGTGCACTATAGCAAGGAAAATCACAGCATGCGGTCTCCTTGACATAATGCCAAACCAGCCCCAGGCCAGTCAGCACAGGGCTGGATTCCCTAGGAGATCAGGTACGCAAAAATAATGCAGACCCCCCTAGGTTTAATAAGCCTCGTGCTCATAGCACTAGGGCTCTTCCCACATCCCTGTAGTGGTAGGTGTCGTGTAATATTAATTGTTTAAGTGCACTATAGGTCCCAGCATGCACAGACTGCCATATTCAAACCCTTTAGGACCCTGATGCTCCCAGCCACTCCTTGAAAACATCCAAAATGTCACTGTAGTAGCGGCAGTTGTCCTAAAACTGCCTTACCCTTTGATACTTGGCAGAGACTTTCCGTCTTTCAAACAGATCCTCCAGAAGCGAGTCCAATCGTACATCTCAACAATTAAATATCTGGCCAAAGGTCCAGCCTTAAAGGACAAACTTGAGGATAAGTGAGAGAGAAAGTTTCTTTCTTTGTCCAAAACCTGAACCAGAGTACTATTCGGGAGAATAAACCTCTGCCAGCTCTATGGAAGGGGAAAAGACACAGACAAGCTGAGCAAGTTCCAATGCAGAACCAGTTCCTGCAATCATTTGTTGGCAAGACCTTGGGTGAAGATGCCACGACTTCCAATGGGGACTCAGATTGGCCAGAGTTATCTAACTTGTTTCCTCTGAGAGACTTTGGCCAAGACCAATTTAGAGTTGCTACCTTATTGAATGTTTATAAAAATGTAATTGAGGTAAATAGGGTAGAGAAGACTGACAGGCCTGCAGAAGGTGTTGCTTATTATATCTTGAAAAATGGGTTGCTGTATAGAATTGCTAAAGTTCAATATAAATTGTAGCGTAATTGTTGGTGCCACCAACTCATGTACCTCTTCTACTTAAAGTTGCACATGCAGATCAGATCAGACAGGATTAAATTCCCTTTTGGTCTCTCATGCAGCTCACAAACACACAGGTGCACCACAGGGGTGTAACTGGTTTGTTGTTTTTATTTGATTGGTTTGTAGTGCTTGGATGGAGGATAAAAAGACTGTTTATACTCGTCGGTTGAGCTACCTATGCCAGCTAGTTGGCCGGTGTCTAAGCAGTTGAACTGTGTCTAGCTAGAGTGAACTCGCTGTCATCCTGACAAAAGTCTGTTGTGCTATTTGTGATGTGAACAATAAAAGCACTGTTTTTCCAAACAAGGGGCCTGATTCATTAAGGATCTTAACTTGAGAAACTTCTTATTTCTGTCTCCTGGACAAAACCAAGTTACAATGCAAGGGGTGAAAAATAGTATTCTGTTTTGCACATAAGTTAAATACTGACTGTTTTTCATGTAGCACACAAATATCAACTTTAAAAGTCAGTGTACAAATAAGCTATCAAGTATTTGTGTGCTACAGGAATAAACAGTCAGTATTTAACTTATGTGCAAAACAGAATACTAATTTGCACCCTAAAAAGTTGTTTGAGTATGTCACTTACCGGGTGTCAATATCACAATATATATATATAATTCACATGGGTATATCTAAAACATCGTGTCCTGATAGATGGAATTGCCTTTCCACAGAAGGAACATGTAACTGGAGTAATAAACAGTCATGTGTTTACCTTCTTCTCCTATTTGTGAAGACACCCCACATGTGCATTACTTATTATTTAGAGGGGTTAAAATGCCTACAAATCATATTGCTCGTTTTGGATTTGAATGTTTTTGTCAAACTGATCTTATGGAATTTTATTTCATCCGATTTCATTTAAGTAATATACTTCTATAATCTAGATAACATTTACTGTCAAAGCATTGATTTACTAGTATTCAAAAAATGTTAAATTGTTGTTTTAGCTGAATTTCACTTTTACACAGAAAAAAAAAAACAATCTCACAATTTCTTCTCAGTTAGGTCTCTTGTTTGGAGAAAGCTATATTTGGATCATTTACTCAAAGTGAACACAAAAAAGCCTAGGCACAATGGAAACACATGCATAATTTAGGCTTGTATCTCTGGCTGTTATGCTTTTCCAGTACATACCTGCAAGATGTCATAAATCTCCTAGGAGTGTCTTGGGGTTTTTATGTCAGTATCAGGTCCATTTAGCCCTGGGAAGTGTCACAGGTTTTTGACTTTGGCTTTACATTTTTATTTACTTTACTTTATTCACTCCAACCTGCTAAAATGATTTACATAGACAAAGCGAGAGAGCTTTGTGCGTCACTCTATATGTGCGTCACTCTATATCAAATCTCTGTAACCAATTAAAAGCTGTCGGTGCTTGCTCTTATATCACGTCAGGTGTAAAAGTGAGCCGGAGAGGAAACATAATCATTTCAGGTCTTAAGCCTCGAGGGTAGAGGAGGACTCAGAGAACACAGCAGCAAAAGGGATGAGTACTATTTGTGGAGCATCACTGATATGCATGGAATCCTAGTGTACATTACTACAAATTATGGGTACCTTCATGGGCATTACTGAAACTAATGGACATCCTTGTGAGTATTACTACAACTGATGGGCATCCTGGCAGGCCTTCCTGCATCAAATAGTCATCTTGTTGTGCATTGTTGCTGTTAATCAGCATTTATCTTACTGGGCGTTGTCACAGGCAGACCTTGTTGGGCATTATTATTGAAAAACAGGGGTTTCACTATCCTTGCGCAGCCCATGCCGCTGCTATGGGGTCAAGCAGTGATTGGGACTTGGAAATGTGTGTCCATCCATTCCAGAGACCCATGCTCTGCTCTTCTAAGCATGCATGAGGGTCAGTGAATGCACAGTGGTTTCCTGTTTGACTTTCAGTTCCAGTAATTGTGAATTATACCCTAATAATGCCCATTTAATGCCTGGTATATTACATTTTAGGATATTTTTTACTGGCATATAAATATTACTGGACATTATTAACCTTAGTTGGTTATTGTCACTGGCACATTATTTTGCTAAACAGACATTATTAATAACATAGCAAGTTGTTCATCATTTTCACTGTTATATTAGGTCTTGTTGGGCATAATCTCTGTATATTGCATCTGTTGAGCATTATCTCTGCATAGTAAATTGCGATGGACATTAGATCTTGCCGGGCATTATCACTGACATTAGATCTACTGTGTTGCCATTATCATTGGTCATGCTGGGAATTATCACTGCCATATAGTGCTGGGTATTATTGCTGGCATATTAGATCTTACTAGGCATTGTCACTGGAATATTACATCTTGATGGCACTGGAATATTATTATTTCATCAAGTTCTTCACAGAGTCACAATGGCAGACCTTCGTGGTAACTGGCATCAAGCCAGAGGATAGTTGACACACACAATCTGTGGTCAGGTTAACATATGCAGATTGTGCTTTTAATACTTCATAAAGCTGATTAGTTGGTCAGTACTTTTTTTCTAGGAATCTATTCAGCTTGAAAGATTAAATATCAAATCAGGCAACACCTTCTATTTTGTATAAACATTTTACTGCTGTTTTATTAATCATGAAATGGGTGCTAGGGAGGATGCTTTCGAAATTATCCTCAGGATGTGGAATTGTTGAAGGAATACCAAGGTCCCCATGCTATTTTTAATTTCGTTGTTAAGTAGACTTGTAATATACTCCTTCAGGACGATATATCATATATGTGAAGAGACTGCAGCAAGGCACAGTGGCTTATTGTCTTGATAATGTAGCAAAGTAACATGACAATAGTATCAGAGGTTATGCAAATGCCAATGATCTGTTCTGTTAAGTGTGATATCTGATTTAAAAAAATGTTAATGTGGGCATTCCCACCGAACATGGAAAAATGAACCTATGTCTCTGCATTGTCTCCAAAATAAGTTAGAGGTTGTGGTATATTTTGTGGACTTTAAACGGGACCAGGTACCATGTAGCATAAATTTGAAAAGTATTTTCGTTTACAGAGGTGTTTATGTACATTTTGTGTTGTTTAATGTGCACCCATACCTCTTGCTCCAAACTCTTCCTAAATCTCTTTAACTTGCATTTTCAAATGGTTCTAGAGGTTGATCCGTGGGGGGTAAAATGGAGTGATAAAGTAAGAAGATGAGTCACTGTTTGTCTACCTGCTATATACATTTTTATTTCAATTGTGTGGGCTTCTGAAGCCTGGAGGATTTAATTTCACTTGAATAAAGACTTTAATGGTGTTTCCCATAGGAAAGAGAGGATGTTTCCCGATTCAAGAGAGAGGGGAGGGATATTTGGTAAGTATGTATGTACTAGCAAGCTTGTCCCATAAATCTTGTGTAAACTGAACAGTGGGAATAAGCTGAGGCTGGTGTATTTTTCAGTTTTAATACCTGGGTCAACATGCCAGAAAGTAACATGGTTTGAGTTGTGTGAAATAGTGTTTAAATATAGGTAGACTAAAACTGCCAGACATGGTGGATTTAGCTAGATAGGAGCCCCTGATCATAGGCTTTTTGCCCATCCAAATGAATTTTTTACAAAGTGTCTACAGTGGGTAAAGGAATAACCCCAAGCCCGACACATGGGATTGTAGTCGAGGTAGAACATACATTTTGATAACATTTATCCTTCTGAATCATTAAATCTAAAGGGGACTCCAAGTATTGATCTTTTGTTTGAGTTCTAGACTGGGGGAGAGATTGCTTGGAATAGTGGGTTATATTCTTTCATGATTTGAATCCCTAAGTACCAAAGTGATAGGGACTCAATGGTTAGTAAGTTTTTATGGTATGAATGGTTAGCTGAAGATCTAGTGCTTCAGATTTTGAGTTATTCATTTTGTAACCTCGTAAAACTGCCATATCTAAATGTTTAAAAAGATTAGGGAACTAAATCAAGGGGCTTGAGAGAGTAAGCAGTACATGATCAGCAAATAGTAATATTTTGTATTGACTAGATCCAACTTGTATCCCCTTGACATACGGTTAAGGCAGATTAAAGCAACTAAAGTTTTGATGCATAATGCGTATATTAATGGAGAGAGGGAAGCCCTACTTAGTACCATTGCTCAGGGCTAAGGAAAGTCCATTAGTCAAAAGTGCTGAGAAAGGTGTGAAGCATAATACTTGAATAGCCTTAATTTTTTTTCATGAAAGGCAAATTGTTTAAGTGTATGGAGCATGAAGGTCCAAGTAAGCCTATCAATGGCTTTCTCAGCATCTAGCATCTAGCGGTAGAATAACTATGGGGATCGCAAGTTTGTTTATATGTGCTATCAGGTTAATTGTCCTCCTGGTATTAACCCGGATGGCTTGGCGGGAACAAAACCGACTTGATCAGTGTCGATTAAGTAGGTCATATAATTATTTTTTCCATTGGCAAGCACTTTTGCAAAGAGCTTAACATCCGTGTTCAAAAGCAATATTGGTCTGTAGTTAGTACATCTAGGGGAAAATGTATTAAATTCCATTTTTTCAACTCGCCGGAAATCGGCGAGTTGACAGCAAAAATTTAAAGCGGCGCTGGCTTGTAAAGGCAAGTTTGCCTTTACAAGCCAGCGCCGCTTTTAAATTTTAGCTGTCAACTCGCCGATTTCCGGCGAGTTGAAAAAAACGGACTTTAATACATTTACCCCCTAGTTGGATCTTTATTTGGTGGAGTGTGATATGTAGTTAAAAACCTGTGTCGGTCGTGAGGTCAGGTTCTTTTTAAAAATCTTATAATAAGACATCACATTGGGACCAGAAGCTTTAGAAGATTTTTTTTAGTTTTGAGAGCAATTTTGGCTTTCTCTGTTATTTCCTGGTTAAGTAAACTTGTCTAGGAATTATCTAGTTCAGGCAACTTGTTTCATTAAGACGCCAGACGGGCGCCATCTAGGAATTTTGAGGAGCTCAAATGATGCTGTTATTGTTGAATGATATGACTTGTGTGAGGATTGTGACATGGTGGATAATTTTAAAATCCCTCTAACAGTTTTCTAATACTGTGAGGCGGGATCTAGAATACTTTGAACTGATACTAATGCGGCATCGAATTTTCAATAGCCTTAGTGAATTCTGAGTGAGGTGTTGAATAACTCCTATAAAATAAGTAGGGATAAATTCTCTTCCTGTAGAATGTGAGATTTTGAGACTCAGAAACCCAAACGGAATCTGAATTATGAATTAAGCTACCTTACACATATAGGTACAGGGATTGATTTTTCACCCGCAGATACAATGTGTGTTTGAGACGATTTAAGGGACAATCATTTCTTTTAATTTTAATCACCTGATTTTTATTTTACACATTTTTTTCATTCATATTTCGCTGTAATTTTATTAGTATTAATAAAAGTTATGTTTTAATAATTTGAGATCTTTGCATAATCCTTAATCTGCAATGTGGAAGTGATTAGTGCATCATATTTAAACCCATCTTTTTCTGCTTTTTTTTTGTTTTTACCTCTGATTACTGAGCAATAGTTCCCAATTGAAGACCAGGCTGCTTTATTTCTAGTTATGTGCAGTTTTCTGAGCTCTGTACCTAATCAGAGGATTTGATAAATCATCTAAGTATAAGAACCTTCTTGTGCTTTAGAATATTAATTAGATTATATAGAGATATACTCTTTTTTTTCCTACCAGTTATGTCTTTGCTCAAGGCCTATGTCAATGCTAATGTGATATGTTAGATGTATTCACTCATCAGATTTTAATCATTTATTTAGCTTTGGATGTGTAATGTAAAAAACAGGAAACCTTTTCTACAAATCACTAAAGTCAGTGTCTGAAATATGCAAAACAATGGATAAATTAGCCAGAAACGTTTTGAAACAAACTGCTGTGGACTGAACTGAATAAAATGTAACTGCATGGCCACATTGAGCCTTTAAGCATGAGGATGGGTTTCTTATAATATGAGGTTCAGTTAGACAGCAAATGTTGTCTGTTTGGAAGGAAACATTGATTCAACTAATTATATTATTAAATTGGAGTCCTACATTAAATATAAACAAATCATCTTAATTTATTAATCCTACAAACGAATGTCCCAGAGTCAGGAAAGAAACTGAAGCTAAAAAGAGGTTAGCTATTTCTACAAGACAATGATCCAAAACATATCTCAACATGAAGAGGGAATTAATTACAGGAATGAAAGTTTAAGGTTTTGGATGGCCTTCACAGAGTCCAGACTTAAACATGGGATTTGAAATTCTGCAGGGAGATCTCAAACAGGCAGCAAATGTAAGGCAACCTAAGAATATGTCTGAATACTGCAAGAAAGAGTGGGGACAAAAAAAATCATAATGTAACATTAGAAAGGCTCATATGTGACTACAAGAATGTTTGGAAGCTGTGATTTGTGCCAATGGAGGTTTTAATAAGTATTGACTAGCAGGGTACCCAAACATTTGAATATGCCACATTCACAGTATCCCTTCAATCACATCTATATGTTAGAATTTAGCAAACAAGAATGTCAAGAAATATGGCATTTTTACATTTGTGTTCTGCAGAGTGTTAACCTCCTTTCACTAAATAAAGTAAGCATACAATTTTCAGGATGAGCAACCAAAATGTTAAGGACCTCCATGACTACAGTTTATTTTACCCATAAGCTATATTTCCCTTTATATCCATACCAGTGATAAAGTATAGGCCAGAACAGGTATTAGTTGTTGGTAGATTTAATAGATGTAAAGCAAGTTCACAAAGATATCTGAAGGCACTGGGATGTCACAGGTTATCATGCCAACTGTATGTGTCCGTCTTTGACCCTGTTGCAGGCAGCATATAGATAAATACTGCTGAAGGGCTTGCCTTGGTCCATATTGCATACTTAACAGTCGGGAGTGGTTTGCAAATAGGTTTGGGATGGAGGTTTAAGAGAGACTGCAGTTTCCAGCATGCCCTGCTACTATGCGCAGCCTTTGTAGAGATGTGATTCGAGGGGTAAAATGAAAACAGGAAAATTATGGGGCTCCATGGTATTGCTGAATTGAAATAGAGAATAACGGGTGCTGCTATAGAGGAATTTGCTTGAAAATTGTAGACTATTGCAGTGAAGTAGGCACTGATTGGGGCCAAGTAACATGATTTGTTTAACTGCTGTTATTATACAAGTTGTGGACAAAAATGGAAATATCAACATAATGTTACATGTTTTGTCAGTAGTCAACATGTGTGGCCAGTACAGATTAGAAGATCATGTAGAGTTGGACACAAGTCTTTTTTTTTTGCATAAAAAACACATGCGCTCCAAAGATGCCTATGCATATGTCTGTATCTTACACTTACAGCTCACTTATAGAAGTGAAACAGGAGAGGAAATTGGTTATTGTTATTACATTTTACTTATAGGGCGCCACAAAGTGTCCGCAGTGCCGTACAGTAACACACAGTAGGACAGTACAAGGTATAGCAGTACGATACAATAAACTGGTAGCACTTTAACTCGGGTAGCTCAAATCACAGCTAATAAGAAAGGATAAAGGGGTGAGGGAAATTCGGCACAGCAGGAAATCTGTTTCCAAGAGTGTGGGTGCAGCTAACAAGTTAAGGGCCACTGAAAAGGTGCAGAGAAAAGCAAGAGTGGAGTCAGTGGGCAGTTGGCCCAAGAAAGTGATGGAAACAGGAGGAGAGAAGGCCCTGCTCAGAGGAGCTTACAATCTAAAGGGAAGGACGGACAAACCAAAGACATGAGGGGTGAAATGGGGACAGGGTCACATGGAGCGAGGAGGAGTAAGGGGGAAAAATGGAGAGAGAGAGAAACATAACCGACAAGGTGTTGGCAAGTGTAGGCCACGTACAGTAAGCATGTGTTCATATAACAAACTAATTTAGAAGTGGACATATCTGCGAGTATCTTTTGTGGATGCTCTACCCCTGGTGCAAAGATACGTGCTGCTGATAATTAGCATGACCTTTGCAGTGTATAAAGGGAAATGACTGAATTTCAGCGACAAAGTAAAGAATGATTTTTAAGGAAGTTTGGCGAGAGCAGAGTACCAGGCTATTTAAATAGAGGTTAAGCTTACCTGGTCATCTCAATATACATGTGAAAGCTTGTTTGGGAAGCAGTGCCACCAATGTGTAAAGTATTAATGTATAAAATGTTGACATATGTTTCACTGTGCCAATGTTATCTTTTTTTTTTTTGTTTGTTTTAATGTTGCCAGGTGGGTGCTACATATAATCAAAGACTGGGGATACTGTGGAAATCTTGTACAGGAAGTTCCAGCAGTTGCTGAGGGACTAAACACTGATAAATCACTTAATGGGTTAAAACACTTCATGGGATAACTCAAAACTAATGTGAGTACCCATTGTTTACTATGGCCTCCTGGTAGACGAGTGAAGTAAGTAACAGCAGGGTGTTTGCCTCATGATTGAACTTGGAGGTACAGGGGAGAAACCCACCGGGAAGCGCACTCAATCCAGCATCTGGAAATTATCAGGGGACTATCCAGCCACCCATGCAAAGAAACTGACTTTAAATATGGCATGCAGGGCGAGACTCGGGATGTTAAATTTGGACTACCTAGGGGTTATTGCACCATTTGACACTCCCCTGAAAGGATCCTGTTATTTTGTGGTTCTAAGGACTTTGATTACTGTGAAAAAACATGTCACTGGTTCACGCTGTGAGCCTGCCTAAAAAGTAGGGACACAGTGAATCTTGGCCCCACCCAGCTAGGTAGAGACGTGAAGTCAGTGAGGTCCTGGGTCCAGCACCAGTGCCCGATGATTTCTGGAGTACACCATACTAGTGGAGAGGATCTTCTCCTAAAGTGGATGCTTAAGGATTAAGGTGTTGCAAGTATTGTTTATTTATAAACCAACATTTCCACTGCCGAATGGGACATATCTTATATGTTCAATAGAGCTTCTCATGTGTCTTCTCTATTTTTTTTCTAGTTCCTAAGTGGATCCTTCAGAACTATAAAGTCATTTATATATTTTAAATGCTGTTATTGTGCTCTTAATATGATAATCATGTTTCAAAAAGTGTATCTTATCGATTTATGAAGCAGCTATATTTCTTTAAACTTGTTATTGATTTTTTACTTTAAAAGTATATGTATATAAATAACAATATTAGTATTGTGTGCGTTGTATTTTTGTTAAATACATATTTTAATAGTGATCATGATCGGTTCTTTAGGTATAGCCAATTCTTTTTAGATCAGTTATGATCTATTTCAATTCAAGCTCCTAAACTTGACTTACAAAGCCCTTACCAACACTTCTCACCCTTACATCTCTGAGCTTGTATCGAAGTACATATCTACCCGGCCACTCCGTTCTGCCTCTGATCTTCGCCTGAAATCACCTCTCATTACCACCTTCCATGCTCGCCTCCAAGACTTCTGCCGTGCTGTCCCCATTCTTTGGAACTCCCTACCCCGCCTCACTCGACTCTCCCCCAACCTTCAGTCGCTCACTCAAAATTCCCACTTTCAAGCTCACCTATCCTACCACCTCCTGATCCACCTTATCCATCACCTCCTCTTCCTTCACCTGCCATTTCCATTATCTCCCAGTTACTCCTACAGTCTTTCACAACTCCTTTCAGAATGTAAGCTCTCGCGGGCAGTGTCCTCTCTACCTATTGTCCCATGTCTGTCTACCTTGTACGTCCGGTCACATTTTTTACTGCACTCTGTGAGAGTCCCCATAGCATGACTCACACTCGTATGTGCTACTTATGTGTATTACCTCATCTATTTGTTACTTGCTTCTGTATTCGGTGCTGCAGAATCTGTGTCGCCTTATAAAGAAATAATTATTAACTATAAAGATTTATCTATATCATACAATCTGCAGGTTCTATTATGCGCAGTTCAAAAACATTTTTTCTATGGCTTGCAGTATTAGGGGTTGACACTTCCCTTTATGAACAGCTGCAATTCGTATCCTGTTTTCGGGTTTGTAGTCATCTTACGTTGTTTATTATACAGCCTATCTAGCGCCTGAGACAACAATTCTTTTTTTTTGTAATTAAAAGTAACATGTGCTAGTTGACATTTCCTGTAGAAATCTTAACAGCATAGATAGACAGTGTCATTGCAATGTACAGTAGTTTTTTTTTACATTTTTACACCATACACATTTAAAGTACTAAAATTATACAACTACCTGTAAAGTGAATCTCAACTCATCAATGGTTATATTTAGCGGAGGGGAGTAGGTCGCTGTAAATTTGGCACATACGAATGTGAGGAGTGACTACAGTGTAAAACAGGCAGGCACACATCATGTCAGCAGTCTCTGGGAAGCAGGTACTGTTTTAGTAAAAACCATATGCACATATAGTGAATGGAATGTATGGACCATAATGTTAAGCCCCCAAGATTCCCTAACCCCCCCATCAAGAACAAGTGGCCCATCCAAGTCACAAGGTGCTCTTTTAAATCAGATGATGTGGCGATCCAGTTCTCATTCTGGTTTTCTCATGAACAACCACTGGATGAGCGAGGTACTCTATACATTTTCCTTATGCTATTATGATTATTGGGAGAATCAAATTGTGACTTTCCTTTTTAACAGAGCTGAGCAATGTATTCTGCCCTCATGGCTCAGACCCAAAATCTTCAGTTTTGTGATTTAGTAGTCCTTTATTTTAAAAACTGCACATTTTCCTTATAGCAAAAGTTAATATAAGTATTTTCTTCTTTGCGGTTTGATTTAATAAGTCATAATATTTGTCTTTTAGAGAACATAAAATGCGAAGGGTACCATTTAATTTTCCACTTCAACAGGCAACAGAATAACTAGGAACACCCCTGCTTGCAACAATATATATTAAATATGTATTGGAAACAGAGTAAGCTCTACTCTACTGCCTTGATCCTTGATATTCACACGTATAGACATGTATATTGTATAGCATACAAATTTGAAACATACTACACATACATCGTCAACATATATGCAAAGAGTCATATGTACTACTAAAAGCAAACTTTATTTAATTTAAATACAAGGCCACTTGAACAAGAATTATTTCAAAACAATAAAGCACTATAATATTGCTTTGCCTTAACTGAAATAAATAGCAGTTCAAAAGAGGATTTGTTAACAACGTTTCAAAATGTGCAGTTTGTGGGTTTTGTAACCATTCAGTTTGGAAGCAGCTACTTTGATCCATACAACATTAACTTTTTTTATCAGAATCTGAAAGACAAAGCAGAAAAGTGGTAACATGAAAACACTTTCAAATATGAAGAATACAAATTATAGACGATGAAGTGAAAATAAATTAAAGTTAAAGGTTAACGAGACCTTTTCATTAACCACTATGGGAAAGACCTGTAGTTAATGGTGAATATGCTGCCTGAACTGCAGAGTTGGAAGACATCTGGAATTTTCCTTGTTCCTCCCCAATCAGTTTTTCTTTCCCCAGACTGCAGCAGGTTGACTACCAAAACAGACTACTAGTAAGAGCAAGCAGTGTGAGGCATACACAAGACAGTGACGGGACTCACCGAATTGCATGAACCTCGGACTCCAGCCAAGTAATCTTTTGGGATTGTGTTTTACTTAGGATATTCCACCCTAAAAATTTAATTTTCAGCTTTAGGGGGAATAATTCCATTTTAATAAAGTAATAATAATTTTGTGGTAAAATAGGTTTCAGATTGACATTTTAAATATTGTATTCAAACTTGTGTTTAAATTCTCATAACATAAAATTATGTTTTCAAATAAAAAATGTATAAAAACCTATGTAATGGACAAGCTTTTTTCTTTTGCTAGGGAAGATGATCTCCTGTTTGTCAATGTAACTTAATGACGTCATATGCAGAAATAATGTATTATGAGAAGCATAACAAAACATGGGATCTGAATGTACAACACCCATTGAATGAGCTTTGTAAGTCGTTGGATTTTTAAACGTAGAAGCAGAGTTAACACTTCTAGCTCCAGAAAATAGATACAGTATATTTAAAAAGTACGCACAAGTACTCTGTCGCCAAAAGGGCAGTACAAGATTATTAAATAATTATTATTGGTTAAGAGTAATATATACATACATACACACATATATATTATTAAATAAAATATATATAGTATTTTTCAGTAGCAGGAAAACATTGTCTTATGTGCAATTTACCTTTCACCCTGGCCTACTGTGGAGGCTTCTTGTCTTCACCTTGTTGACGAAACCAGTCATCACCATATCCATTGCTAAGCAACTTACTGAAATTAACAGCCTCATTTTTATTCCCCGGCCTCCAGCGTAAGAGAAAAGGGACAAAAAATAACATTTGTCAAATGTGTGTCATAAATAAAAAAATAAATATAATATAATATAATATATCTAATATATAAATGTCTAGTGGCGTGTGTTAGTCTGTCTGTGGAAAAAATAAAACCAAGCTGCAGCGCCATTTGCTGGGCGGAGTTATACACCGACCTACTAAATTCTTTGTGTGTGGAAAAAAAAATTCAGAAAGGGCTGATATTTGGTATACTAAGATGTTTTTAATTTGTTAATTTAATTTGTTAATTGTTAAAAGTGTTTATAAAGATTTAAAAAATATATATATATTTCTTGAAGGAGTAGTGACAGTTGGGAGTGGTTGGTGGTTGCCGGGGGTGACAGTGGGGAGTGGTTGGTGGTTGAGGCCTGGGCTATGGCCCAAATGCATGACAAGAACCTTTTTAACATTGATTTGACTAGAATGCATGAGTATCATGCACGGGTTAACACATTATATATATATATATATATATATATATATATATATATATATATATATATATATATATATATATATATATATATATATATATATATATATATATTTTACTACAACATAAGCAAATTATGTTTAAGATTATAGTCTACTTATAGATCTGTAGACAAAGTAGGATTTAAAAAAAAAAAAAAAGAAAAAATATACTGAAAAAGCTGAAAGATGTCATACAAAAGACAAATATATATTTGACAATGTATTTCAATGTCTTTCTGTGAATACAGCATGCCTAGGATGATATTCAAAGGGTATACGCAGCTGTTTGTCTACTGTTTCTACTATTACTTAAAAACAACCCCTCTCCCCTGCACCCCAAAAAGAGTATATAGTCAAAGCTAGTCTGGCAAGACAAAAAAGAAAGAAATTTAATAAGCGAAAATACTGTAGCACTCAATTTAATATAATAGCTAATGCTTACTGTGAAATATTTCTGACAAAGTAAATGTATAAATGCTTTCTATGTACAGCAGCCTACTTCTTCCCAACAGCTACTAGTATTTTATGTTCCACCAATCCAGAAATCCTTTGTAAAGCTAATCTATCCTAACCACATAAACAGGTGTGTCTCTAAAGCTTTATGCTAAAGAGATAACAACAGCTGTGATCATATTTATTAACCCCTCCCAAAAGCACAGTTTCCGTATAAATCTTTCTTTTTACACTAACAAAAAGCTGCAGATTCTACCCTGCATATTTGAGCCACTATCTACAAAAGCTAATAGGAAAAACACAAGTGAGTTAAATGAGTAAAATTAAGCATTTCCAGAACAAACTGTAAGTATGAAACAGGCATAAAGAAAATCATTGAGTATTTTTAAAGGGTGTTTATTTTTGCTGTCAATTTTAAATGGAGGAACCCAACTTCCAAGGCGATGCTCTAGATCAGAGGTCGGCAACCCCCGGCACGCAGCCCCTTGAGTCCTGGCACGCTGTCCGACTGTTCTAAATGACAGCCGGAGAAGAGCTGAACTGTTGCGCAAGTGCAGCAGTTCAGCTCTTCTCCGGCTGTCATTCCTTCCCCAACACTGAACTGTTGCGCAAGCGCAACAGCTCAGCACTTCTCCGTCTGTCATTTATTAAAAATGCGCAGCAGATCAGTGCCGGCAGCGCAGTTCCTCCCAAGCACCTTTGCGGACCGTTTCACTGCTAGACGAGGTAACTATAAAATTATATCATTTTTTATTAATTTATTAGTGTCCTAAAAAATTTTCTTTATCCAATTCTGAGGCCATAAGAGTCAATGGGGACATTACTGTGGCATAAAATGTATTGGGGGCAACTGTGGCATACTATGTGTTTCTGGGGGCAACTGTGGCATACTATGTGTTTCTGGGGGCAACTGCGGCATACTATGTGTTTCTGGGGGCAACTGCGGCATACTATGTGTTTTTGGGGCCAACTGTGGCATACTATGTGTTTCTGGGGGCAACTGTGAAATACTATGTATTTATGGGGGCAACTGTAGCAAAGTATGAATTGGGGGCACAACTATGTGGCATAAGATGAATTGGGGGCACAATTATGAGGTATGATGTGAACTAGGGCACTACTGTGCGGCATAACATTTTTTTTTGCTGGTCCCTTACTGTTAATATGATATTAGCCTCATAAAATGATATATATATAGCCGCCGAGAGGGGAGGGGGCGGCTACAAATTGCCTGAGTCCCCTCTGGAGACCTAATTTTGAAAAAAGAAATAATATTTTTTAAAAAAAAATTATTGAGTGCAGGGGGATCGGTAGTGGCTACATCCCCTTCAGCTTAGGTACCTTCAGACGCCAGGTCATGTGACTGCAGTGGTCACATGGTACTCGGTGGGCTGCTGGCTATCTTCCCATGCTCTGCAGTGGAGAATAAGGTAAGAAGAAGGTGTGATGGAGAGGGGCATGTGTCACTAAAGGTGATGGGCAGAGGGGGGGGCAAGTGTGATTAAAGCATGTGGGCAGAGGGAGGCACGTGTGATTAAAGCATGTGGGCAGAGGGAGGCACGTGTGATTAAAGCATGTGGGCAGAGGGGACATATGTGAGCAAAGCTGCTGAGCAAGGGGGCATGTGTGAGTAATGCATTTTTCTGTAAGATGGTGGCCTGGTGCTTTTCACCTGCTAGACATGCCCCGAATGATACGACCACTCGCATGGTAAAAAAAATGTTTTTTCACTATGCTTAACTATAAGGGAGGACCCATGGAGTTGCTGTACTGAGGCCATGAATTTCTCTAGGCAAATGTGTTATATATATATATATATTACACACACAAACTGGGCTTGACTAGATTTTAGCTGGCACTCCGATAGAAAAAGGTTGCCAACACCTGCTCTAGCTTGTAAGCACTCACAGACAGGGTCATTTCTACTGTATGTCTCATATCTGTCCATCTTTGGGCAGCACGGTGGCTAAGTGGTTAGCACTTCTGCCTTACAGCACTGGGGTCATGAGTTAAATTCCCCACTTTATCTGTGAGGAGTTTGTATGTTCTGCCCGTGTTTGCGTGGGTTTCCTCTGGGTGCTCCGGTTTCCTCCCACACTCCAAAAAACATACTGGTAGGTTAATTGGCTATTATTAAAATCGACCCTAGTCTTTGTGTCTGTCTGTGTGTGTGTATATGTTATGGAATTTAGACTGTAAGCCCCAATGGGGCAGGGACTGATGTGAGCGAGTTCTCTGTACAGCGCTGCGGAATTAGTGGCGCTATATAAATGGTGATGATGATCTCCTACGACCCCAATCTCATATCTTAAGTATGTCATATCTTAAGGAATTTGTACCAGTATCCGTGCTAGCTGTAATTGCTAGCTCATGCATATCCATATATGCTTTATTGTATTCATGTATTGGTTATAATGTTTATTATATTCATGTATGTCATATCTGTAAGACGCATGTTAAATCTTATAAGATGAGTGAGCCAAGGAAACTGTGGTGTCCTATAAACTATACTGATCTCAGTGGCTGTCGCAGATTTCAAAGAAATTAATTTCCAAACTGGGAAAAGACAAGAAGTCATCTTATAAATGCTATGTATTTATAATTTTCATACCTAAAACACAACATGACATTAGTAACGGCAATTAAATATTTCTGTCTTCTGCTGTTCTACACAATACTGCTTTCAAAATGGTGCATGACTTTCTGCCTCAAACTCTCATTAGTGAGAATGTATAACCCATTTTAAAGTAGGAGTTTTTCATTTAATTTTTCTATAGAAGACCAATAAAATACATACTGACATTTAGTGCAGGGAAACGTGTTGCTCTGCAAAAGCACTGCTCCCTAACATTAGTAAAAAACAAAACCCCCAAACCATTAATTCAGTCAGATACAGTGCCTACGGTAGCCACAAAAAAATAACAAAACCACACAAAAAAGGTCTGAACATAAAGAACAAAAAAAAACAAACCAAAAAAATTACAATATATTTAACACAGGGTTCTAAGTATTTCACAAATAAAATAGTTGATGTGTGGTCCTCTATAAATGCACACCACTCAAACCATGTCCCGACAATTTTGGTCTACTCTACAGAATTACAGTGATTTGGCCCAGTTAAAATACTTACATCGGGGGAAAGAAACATTTTTTTCCAAGTTTGTCATTTTTAGCTTTTGAGAGGGGAGGTCCTTCTCCAGATGGAATTACTGGGTTATCATTCGTAGTTTTCGGATTTATCGCAGGAAGCTTCACCTATGTTAAAGGAAATAAGAGAAGGATAGATAGATTATTAAGTAACAGCTGTAAGTGACTTTTCTATATAAAAATAAGCGGTACTTTCCATGTAAAGTAAAAACATAGTATGTGAGGACTCTTGGGATGGAGGACCCCTTTAATGTAATGTAGATACCTAAAAAGTTTCTATGCTGGTCAATTTGTTTTAAGGATGCTAAAAGTATTTGTCATCATTACTTGAATGCTTTTTGTCCCCAAGCTCGTTTCTTAACTGCAAAAGAAAAATGCATACCTGCACTTTATTTTCCCACGTTCACCTGTCTACAAACTGCTTTTCAAGGTGCACCCCCTACTTCCCAGACACTAATGTAATTCTCCATCCACCTACATTTGTATTTTCGTAAAACTAAAAAACATCACTATAAAAAAAGACCAACAAACATCCACTTTAGGCCCTAACAGATGGGGAGGCTAGTCTGGAGACAAAAATAAATAAAAACAATTGACTTCTTAAATGCACTCTTTTCCATAGAAAATTAGGATAATTGGAATATAATATATATATATATATATATATATATATATATATCTATCTATCTATCTACTATATAAATGCCTAGTGGCGTGTGAAAAAAAAAACCAAGCTGCAGCGCCACCTGCTGGGCAGAGTTATACACTGACCTATATATTTCTTGAAGAAGAAGTGACAGTTGGGAGTGGTTGGTGGTTGCCGGGGGTGACAGTGGGGAGTTTTTAACACCTTAAGTAGCTTGATGAAGGATGTGGCGATGAAGATGAAGGATGAGGTGATGGAGAAAAATGATGAGGTGGTGACATGTGGACAAAACCACGGTAAAAAAGGGCGCCTGCGTCGGGAAGTAATGCTCTTCCCCTGAGGAGGCCTGGGCTAGGCCCAAATGCATGACAAGAACCTTTTTAACACCTTAAGTAGCTTGATTTGACTAGAGTGCATGAGTATCATGCAATATATATATATATATATATATATATATATATATATATATATATATATATATATATATATATATATATATATATATATAGCGCAATTAAATTTATTTCCCATGTCAATTTTAATCTACTTTGTCCAAACTGTATTTCCATATTTTTTCTTGTTGTGCTAACCTGTTCTCATATTCCCTTTACAGTTTTTATGTACCCAAAGAACAAACAAAAATTGAAAAAAGAATGAAAAAAATTAAGGAAAAAAAAAACAAAAAAAAAACGACTATAATACAAATAATTAAGATTAAATATTAAGTTAAATATTAAACAGTCACATATGGATAGAAAAACAAACAAGAAACCAAGACACATATAATAGATATTACAATAGAATAACTAAAATGTTCACTAAATACTAAAATAGAATCAAATATTGAAGTGTAACAATTAGAGAAATCTAAGTGCTACTGCTGGTTATATCGAATCAAAGGCATTAAATCTTTAAAGAGTTTTTTGTATATCATTAAGGATATTTGGGAGTTTCCGTCTCATAACCACGTTAAGGCTGCTTTACAATTTAATTACCTATGTTTTGGCATTTGTTTTATTTGAATTTTTAAGCAAAATAAGATTTCTGGCCCGATATGTTTTTTCTTATATAGTAAGTTTTGTTTAGATTATGTTCTTATAAATAGTATGACTATTTACCTTCTTATTTTCCATTGTTTTGCCTTAAGATTGCAGCTCTAAGCAGAGCCATCTCACCTTTATATTCAATGGGGTGGAATTCAATTGGCCGCGTTACTTGAAAAAGTAACGTGGCCTGCGCACCATTACCGTTATTACGGTAGTTTTAATGCCGGCTTTTTGCTCGCAGCTGCCTGAACTGCGAGCAGAAAGCCAGGTTAATTTTACCGTAATAACGGTAATAGTTTTTACGCAGCAGTACTTCGGGGGGAATTGAATTCCCCCCAATGCATGTTAACTTCATTTCACTATTGAAACTTTTCAGATTATGTTGCATCTTTTATAAGTGAAGAAATATGATGATTATTCAGGTCTGTATAGATATTATACATATTACTCACTAGAGGGAGCCAATGTCAAGTTATTATACTTTTCAGTAGTGAAAAACACATTTTGTAAGGATTATAATAGTCACTGACGGACACATTAAAGAATATAGAAATGGCAACACACTGAAACAAAACAAAACGCAACAAAACAAAAACAAAACAAACACACACACACAAAGCTCATACATACGTATTTAAAAGCACAATTTTTTTTTTATTTTCTTTTATTTATAAAGGCACCAGAAAGGGTCCGCAGCACAGTTTATTGTGGTAGCTGTGGCAGTAGATAAAACCTTCTTACCTTTCAAGCCATCTGAGTTACTATTTACATGAAGTAGCTCTGAACAATTTATAGTAGTTTTATTATGCCATCATTTAATTTCCTTTCATACTCTGGGGCAAATGCAGAGTTGACCACAAAACAGACGTAATTTATGCAAATTAAAATTGAGCGAAAAGAAAAGCATATCTACACCCAAGTGTGTGTGTGTGTATGTATACATTATATATATATATATATATATATATATATATATAAAGAAATAGAAAAAAAATAAAACAAAAAAACATTAAAAATAAGAAACACCCCCACATACCTTCGTTCTCTACATTATTTCTCTTCTAAAACCTAACTTGTGTTGATTAGATTGACAGGCTGCAGCATGTCATTTTGCTTACTATTTTTTTTTTTTTCAAAGGGATTTGGAAGCTGCAAGAAAGAAGAAGAGGATACCCAGCAGGGATTTATCTATATATCCTTGCACATCTGCATCTAACTGCATTTGCAAGAATGCGCCCATACTGTACTCTGGCTGTGTTTGCATGCCCCTTCTTTGTTTCATTCCGCCTCTCCAGGCGTAAGGAGGCACAAGTGTCAAACACGAGCCACGCTGCATTACCACGTGTGTACAGTGCAAATTCACACCAAGTAAACTGGTATAGTACTCACTCTGCACCTTAATAGCATTAATGACAATGGTAGGTCACAATGCTCGTTTTCAGAGTACCCAATGTGATATGTACTGGTATAAATTTAGGAAAGCTGGTGCTATGGAATGGGGTTGCTTTACCTCATCATAACCATTTTTAATCAGTAATGTAGACTGGCATTGCACAATCATTTTAAAGGGCTAACTTTTTTCCCCAAACGTTACTGACATAGAGGCAGATTCATTTAGCTGCGAGGTGCCGCTGGACATCGCCTCAATGTTCTTGCTGTCCTCCAGGCTGGATACCGTAGAGAAATCTCTGCTCATTTACCCATGCATCTCTATGGGACGTGGGGAAAAAGAAGAGGAGATTTTAGTAAAAACTCCAACGCAATGCGGCTCTGTAGACTGTTTGGAAGACACATCGCATCACCTTGTGGCCAACTAAATCTGCGCCATAGGCTTCCGTTGAAAATGTTTAATATCACATCTTTTGTGGGGATGGACATCTTTTTAATCTTCGTTATTTTCTCCTGCAGCATGAGAATATGATTTCTCCACAGATAGTAACACACTAAAGAAGATATTTCCAATGTAAACCTAGACACTATTCAATTATATTTAAAATTTCCAACTTGAAAAATTGTGTGTTTTCCTTTAACACCACATTAAACAGATATATTATCAGAGAATACTTTAGTCTACTTCATTATGACACTTGTCTTGATTTTTATTCTTCAAATATTAAACACCGAAAAGTAAACCCAATACCTTTTTGTCATGGTTCTCGTTTCCATCATCCTCGGTTTCGCGCTGCCACACTGTCTTTTGGTCAAAATCAAATGGACCTCTTTTCCCCTCATATTTCTGTTCACTTTGCTCTGTACCAAACGCTTCATGAATCATGTAGTCTGGGACATTTCTCAATGGTGCGCTGCTGTAGTAAAGTACAGAAAATGTGAAACAATCCAGTGAATTAAATATGCACATGCACTAGTAAATGTAAACAAATGTGAATCTCTCATACTCTTCTAAAATGACACATCTATTCCTTTGTACAAATAATGTTCTCTTACCTTACAGAAAAGTAAAACACCCCAATGCCACATAGCATCACACTACAATGATCTCTTGCTCCATGAGACCTTCTGTTATAGATGTGAATGTATGTCAGTTGAATTGTGCAACCACGCAAACTGATTACTTTTGCAAAAAGGCGCAAATGTGCAGTAAGACAATAGTCATAATTCCACAATCCAGTGCAACATAGACAAGGAAAACAAATTGTCCTGTTTTTGAGTCAGTCAACCAAACAAACAATGATCAGGGTCTCTCAACCGTTTGCAAAAACAGCAAGTATGTTTAATTACTTTACAGTAGAGATCGAGGCAACCTATTTGTCAGCTGTTCACTAAGTGGTGAATGCTGTACAGAGAACTGATCTTTACTTGCATATTAAAATAGGTGTACCTACCCTTAATGCCAGTTACTAACAGAAGGGAAGCTGCATTAATCCAGGCCTGGACAAATCCCAGGAGCCCCATAGCCACCATGTATAAAGACGGCTGCTGAAGTCTAACTTATGCGCGGTTGTTTCTCACTGGATATACCAGTTCCGTCCCCTAAACACTCCAGATGAATCATAGATTTAGCTCACTAGCATCACTGATCTGTGCCTAATTTTGTTCACCCCAGATAAGTTTCAGATATAGCCGGGTAATCAAAGAGGTTACTAAGGCTTGAATACACAAGCCCCTAGGGTTTTAACGATTATGTGGAGGTTGTATACGTCATGTTTGCATTTTCTGAACAGTGTGTTACATAGCACTTGTTGCTTATAGTTGCCAATCATAGCCTGTATCTGAGAAATATCCCTTGACTGTGAACAGTTTCAGTAAACTGTGTCCTAATCGAGAATTATTTACCAAGATTACGTTTTTTGAAGTAATAAATACACCTGTAGCATTAGCGTTTGTGACCAACAAGTGGCTGAACAGTGCTTACTTATTAGACCTCATTATTATTAGGTGAGTATGGACTGTAAATTTACAATGTATTTTGTTAAATTGTTAAGGTGGCCATAAAATCCTTAGTTTACACCTAATGTCACCCCCCCCCCCCCCCCCCCTCTTTTAGGTAGTCTTGCAGCATTTTCTGCAAACTCAATTGCTACGTAGTTAATATGGTTCAAGATATACAAAAGTCCATCAAGTTCAAAATTGAAGATCTACCTTACTAATTTGTTGTGTGTGTGTGTGTGTGTGTGTGTGTGTGTGTGTGTATGTAAGGATTTGCTATCACCACCTCCTTTGGTTGATAATCATCATCTGTATACCCTTACAATAGGTATTCTAGTAGTGTATAAAAATAAAAAAAAATGTAATAGCAATATCTACCGGTATAGTTTGGGGAAGAAAAAGTAATCAAAATGTGTGTATGGCTTTTAATCACAGTGCATGGCCTCATAAATGCTGTACAGATTAACAAATCCTTATTAAATATGCTATCAATGTGATGACAGGTAAATTTAATAGCATGAAAAAAAAACATGCCAAGAAAATAGAAAAATCATAACTGTCCAACCCTCTAAGGCCTTACAGTGGCCCCCACCTTCCTTGGCAAGCTGAACTGCCATTATTATTCAATTTCTCCCTCCCCCAGAGTGTTTGGCCCATAAACAGTGGCCCTTTTCACATACAGTATGATTTTGGACAGCACTGGACTATAGTATTGTAATAGACTGATGCTTCTGAAGTGAGTTACGGTATGAAAGAATGGGTGAAATATAAGACTCTTCAGATTGGCTACTTCTGAACTAAAGTGATCTTGTGTGACAGGGAAGAAGCATTTTCCCTTAACTCCAATCAATCACTTAAGGAACAAATCAACACTTATGAAAGTTTCTTTTTCTAGCTGTAACCGTGCCACCACCATGAAGGATTATGGGAATTAAATGTGTCGAGTTGAAAAATCACAAGTGTACAAAAATATGGATTTTTCTGTAATCATTTGTAAAATATTGATATATTTTGAAATGAAAATGTCATCTGGATATAAAAATGTCATGATAGATAAAATGAACTTACACAGTTAGTTCAGATGGAGTTAAATCGTCATGACTGTACCAGTCAGGTGTTGCATAGGCGACTGCTGAACTTTTGTTTGGTGCAGGTGTCATTTGTTTCAACAAATCTAAAGGTTAAAAACACAAAAATTATTATTTTAAGCAAGAACGGATGGAGCATAACAAGATTCATATGGTGTATTTATTCTGCAAATGTTGCATTTCTTATCTGCGAGCCTCATTGGGGGGCAACAGAATTTCATGATTTGATTACATTTTGGAGCAATTCAATGCTGGAAATGTGTTTAAATTATATTTTGCAAGTCAGAGGAAACTAGACATTACTTTATATCCATGGGTTGCATCTGAAAATTTAGTTTATGGGGCTCAAAAGGTCCTTTAAGACAATCATTTGTTTTTTAATCTCCTGAAAGGGATGTTCCCAGAGACAAGCAATACTTTAAAGTAGGCATTTTATTTTAAGTCAAAATACGTTTTTAAATGGTACTTATGTCTTCCATTCTATTAAAAATGTCCGGCCCTACATTTCAATGAGGCTGGGCTGTGAAGGGGGAGCATCTGACATAAGAGCTCTCATATAAATCACCAAACACGTGCACATTAAACCAACATACAAATCAATTAAAATTTGTGTCCCTTGTTGTAAGAAACATGAATGGAGGGTCAAATAATCAGCATTCCAGGAGAAAATTGGAAAGTTTACATTGCTGATGGGAGCAGGCCAAATGTGATATTAGGGCATGCTTAGTGATGCTTTCCTGTCTGCAATACATGCACTTTGGATTCACACCCTCAAAGTGACAATATTGAATTCATCATATGCATAGATGGGCTATCATGTTGCTCATGTAGTTTTAGGGTTGTTTACACAGTGAAAAGAGCCTATACATCTGTGATTGCACCTACTTCTACAAATAAGGACATACATAGGTTGACCTTCACACTGATCACGGGTATGGTCCATTTGCATGATTATTGTAGTTGGGAAGGGCGACACAATCATCATCACCATTTATTTATATAGCGCCACTAATTCCGCAGCGAATCTACAGAGAACTCATTCACATCAGACCCTGCCCCATTGGAGCTTACAGTCTGATTTTTCTAATACATACACTCAGACAGACAGAGAGAGAAAGAGAGAGAGACTATGGTGTGGCAGGAAACCGGAGCACCCTGAGGAACGGCCTTGTACAAATACAAACCTCACTATTAACAATACCCTACTATCTCATATGGCCCGACCGATCATTGATTCAACTTTTTCCCCCTAATATACTGTTTTATTTGACCTTCAATCATGTTTCATATAGATTCTGACAATAATGGGGCATATAAGCTTTCTTTATTTCCAGAAGGAAATACTGTAGTCCAAATCACCATTTCATTTTTGCAACATCTGACAGCTGGTAAAAAAATTAAATTAAAAAAATATAAATGGGAAACCACTTTAAAAGTTCCTTTTATTAATCAAATACCTTGCATGCTTTTTGTTGCAACAGTGAGCAGCACAAAGCCCCAACCTGCTCTGAGTACTTTAATTACAATACATAATACTGTATTTACTTGCTCAGATGCTTGTGCTCCAAAAAACACTTGGGCTAGAACATTTAGTGATTGAATGCGATGACAATGCATCTCTTTTTGACAATAGATATTTACCACAAACTGGTTTAATATACCTAAGTTGAAGTAAGTAGTGGTAGTTAAAGTCAGGCGTTTGGTACACAAACACTTAGGACAAGTAAGACACAGTCTCAGAATTTAAAGCAAAGTGAATAAAACACTGAATTTCAAAGTTTAGAACTTTTTGTATGAAACCCCTCTAAGTCTTGCCTTTCTCAGGTCACAATTAGGTGGGGAAGTGAATGTGGCACCTTATTTGATAGGATCCTTACCCATCAATGCAGGTGATGCACTCGCTTTCTCGTTCTTTCTTGGCCAAGAGATTCGGCATGAATAGACACTACTCCTGCTTTGTAATCTACAGCAACTACACAATCATAAAATACCGGCCCTTTGCTTCAGGCAATAGTCGGTCACCTAATTGCTGCATGAGTGGGTTTTTTTTTTTTTATAAAAGTGAACAACTTCCTTAACACATGTCACACACTAAACAGCTTATTTAAGGAGCAATCATGTACTGTAATCCATAGTAACCAAGTAGATATCAGCTTTTAGCATTTTACATATAATCAGGTTAATGAAAACTATTACCTGTTTGGTTGCTAGAGGTTACAGTACTGATTGTTCTACCAGTTATTAAATAAGCTTATACATACCTGCTCGACCTCCTTGTTTGGCCAATTTGACATAATCAGAGTCGGTTTCCTTGATCCAATTTCTGCGGCTCTCATGCATTAACTCATTATGAGGTTCTGCAAGATCACTCAAACCTGGAATTTGTGAGGTGGGTGGATTATTATCTTTACTAGTCTTCTCACTTTGTTTCAAAGGTGCATGGTGAAACCAATCTGCAAACATGAACCATAGTATATTATTCGGTCACTGTGTCTAACCAATATGCTTGTAAGAGACAATTCTCATATGAACGCTTATTGCTTTATAATTCCTCTAAGACAGCTATTCCCAACCAGTGGTACTTGAAGTGTTCTCTTGGGGGTTCTCAGAAGTAAAGAAAAGAAATATCAGCAATGGCTGCATTGTGATGCGTCTCCTGTCAGGTGACATATCAAGTCCAGCCAGGAAGCGAGTTAGAATTATCAGAATGGCCTGTCACCATCTGAGAGCTGCAGGTTGCCACATATTTTCTGTAGCTAGCAATGTACTTGTAGTTTTATAGTATCTGGAGATATGAAACTTTACTGTAGTAACATTGGAGTTCATGTACTAACATTTGACTTCTTTGCAGCAATTTCAGTGGGCTAGATAACGTGTTGCTTAGCTTGTATATGTGACAATTTTATTTGCATTTTGTTCAGGGGTGGGTGCCCCCGACCCCCCCCCCCCCCCCCCCCCCAACGACTTTCGCTGGGTACACACTACAGAAATTTCGACCAACTTTTTATGCCGAGCGATTTTACATGCTATCGATGGTCCGATCGCTCGGTCCATGGACTGCATACACAATAGCCTTGTTTAGGACGATAAAAGGGAAGAGCGGACGTCCATTAAGCGACTTTTTACAGCCATGTTGTCGTGAGCAATGATTTAAATTTCGTACACACTGCAGCAACATTTGCGGGAAGTGTACGAGATACCAAAGACATTAGCATAAAGGGGCAGAGCTTTCGCTATAGTTAACTCCCAAAGCTGCCTAAAAAGAGAAGGCTACACTGTCTCTTCATTCATTTCTATAAAATAGAAGTTTAGTAATATACATTAAATTTAGGAAAACATTTAACTGCTCAAATGGAATGCAATGATTATTCCCTAATAATAAAATCCCTTCGTATGTAATGGAATGCTCTCGGCGTGCATCATCGCTGATTAGTCTACAGCAGAAACAAACGCCCATGTCTGAGTGTATAAAATGACAGCGAAACCTGTTTGGCGCCGAGGAGCGTCAGAAGATGGCGAGTGAGAAGATGGCAGTGGGGGTTTCGGGTGAGGAGAAGGTGTCAGTGGGGGTTGCAGCTATGGAGACAGAGACGGAGATAGAGTCAGAGATGGTGCTGGAAGGGCCAAAAAATGTTGGAAAAGTTAAGGTGCAGGATGGAGATACTCGAGAAGAGCAAATCCAATGAGCCCAAGAGAGGTGGAGATGATGGTAAAAGTACTGGACCAGGACGACGACGACGACATTAAAAAAGGTCAGCAGCACGTGTAGTGTACCTGTTAGAAGGACTTTATTTCATTCTAATTGAAAAGGAAAAACCGTTATAATAACCAAAATGGCGCCTGTTTTCCAGAATGCTCGGGGGTTAAGCCCGCTATTGTTGCGACTTCGCCACAGGGACCAAAATATAAATTGATCTCGAGCAGTGTGAAAGGTGAGAAAATGAGTATTTATGTCGTTGAATATAAATTACAGATATAGAAGTTAAATGGTAAACATTTTTTATTTCCTTGTTTCGTAGATAAAGAAATCAAAGGGAATAGAAACCCAAGCGACATCAAGACCTGTTCTGCCACGAACCAGTAGCACCTTTAAAAATACTGAATACTAAAAATAATACTCTGCAGTATTCAGCTCTCTGATTGGTATGGGTGCGCTCACTTCTCATGCGGATCTTTCTGACAGCTGTGTGTGTGTGTTACAATTTTTGTACCTTTTTCATGCAATAAAAATGTTGCTTGAACACTGTGTGGTTTATTCTGGGTACTTCACAATTATAAGTTAATAAAAGGTTAATATAACTTTAATAGGTTATAAAGGTATAAGTGTATAAAGAGTAAATATGAATACATTGCCGACATAGACGCAAAGGGTAATAACACACGTGCTTTACACAAGTGTAATAGTCTGCAGCCAGACAGGTGCAATATACATAGATACAAAACACAGTGATGTGCGGATTCCGCACCACGTGGGACTGGGACAGACCTCAAAAAATTTACATACACACGCCCCTCAGGTCGAGGAAGAATCGGAGGATTGTCGTGGATCGGTCGGAAATTTATACACACTACAAAGCGGAAACGAGATTGGAACGAAAATATTAAACGGTACGACCAACCAAATGAGGTGACAATCGTCAATTTTTTGCAGACTTTCGACCATCGAGTCACTACACACACTGACCCGACTTTTGAACGAGTGGTCGTATGTCGGCTGTTTGAGCCGATTATTGGGCGAAAACAGTGTAGTGTGTACCCAGCTTTAGGCTGCACACAGGTCCACTCAGGTCTTAAAACGCCGCTGGCTGGAGGGCTGCAGATTACTGCCTCCTCCTGAAGTGCATGCTTTCACCAACCATAAAAATACACACTTTTCAACAAGACTAAAACCATGTTTCTTACCTAGTTAATAAATATAAACAAAGAGTGCGAATCACCTCTTTCTAGCTAGAATAGACAATGGATCGTTGGTTAAACAAGGGAAGTAAAAATGTTGACTATGAAACAAACACACACACACACACACACACGATACACTAGTTGATGCTGCTGCATTTTATCAGCCATGTACTGAACCTTCCCCTCCAAAACATATTTATGAGCAACAAAAATATAATCTCTCAAAATGCAGAAATCTAAAGTATGACAATGATTATATCAAAACTGGTTATACATATATTGGGCATGAAGAGCACTCAAAACCACAGTGTGTTGTTTGCGGGGTGGGGTGGGGGGGGGGGGGGGGTTTGAAACAAACAAACAAAAAAAAAGTTGGGAATCTCTGCTCTAAGACCTCGACAACACATGACTTTCCAGTGGTTGTGGAAATACAAGTTTAATAATGCCCAGCCTCACCAGCCATGAGTTACTGGTTGCCCAAACACAATTTATGCCTTTGAATGTCCCCTATCAAGGTATGCTCTATTATTGTATAATGATGCTGAATATGTAAGTGCTTAACAAAGAAAGGATTTTAACATACCTGTAGTTGCATAAGCAATTTTAAATAAATATATATGTCCCTACAATTTCTTTGGCTGTAACAGAACACACTTTGTGTGGTTATTTTCTATTGTAGGATACTGTACAGTCTATTGTATCTCATTTAAATTCTCTTATTGTCTGCTGCTTCAGCAAAGATTGTCCCCCCCCCCCTCACAAATATGAAATTACCACTTATCCACAAACCCATTTTAACCAGTCATTGACACTTATCACCCTTCTAGGGAATAGTGTTTATTAGAAACTGCAGAATAGTAGCTCTGCATAGCAAGGAATTGCATCCCATGACAAATGCTCCAGCACGTTAAATACAGTAAAAATTTTAGCCCACACACAATCATGGGCTCAATTGAGCGTGAACATGCATGAGCAGTTGTCATGGCGATCAATGATCCTTGTGGCGGTCACATTTTTAGGTGGCTCACAAGCAGTTTGCCCAGGGCATTCCTGTGGTGGGTAAATGCTTCACAAACCCATTCGTGCGAATGAGCTATCTGAGCTATGACAGTACTGTGAGCTCATTAGTGAAAATTACCTATACTCTTTTATAACAGTTGAAGAAACACACCTGGAGAAAAATTTCACAGATAACTCAACTGAATAAGGACATTCAATTCAACAAGAGAACATTAATATGAATTTTAAAACTGTAGAAAAAAACAAGAGCAATACTCTCCTTAAGTTTCTAAATGTCAGATTTATAGGTATAATTAGTACCACCAACTGAAATGTCAGGCCACACTGATTTGGTTTCCGTCCCACCAATATTGCAATAAACAAAACAGTCCTTTATGACAGATAAAATAGGGAAGTACTCGGACTTCTCAGTCATATTGTTCATTACGCGGAAGCAGCTTTTTTAAATTCTGGACAATATACTGCAATCTCTAGGAGGATACTAGGAGCTACAACTGACTTGTGTAAGGTACAGTGAGGATCATATTGCTGAGGAGGAGATATGTGGCATATTAATACTTTGCTTAAGACCTGTATCTACAGCTTAATATTGCTGGAATCTTTCCCATAGAGGGCATAATAACATCATAGGTTGGCTCCAATTAACTTTTGCCTTAGGGCTAATTATTGGATATAATACTCCATTACTTGAGAACTGTGGATATTGGGTTGTAATAGCTGAACAAAAGTGTGTATTTGATTTGAACTCCTATTGGTTTTATATTAAGGCGTTTGTCACGGACTTGGTGGTTAATCAAACTTGGGCTTCTATGTCAGAACTTCATCATAAATTTGAACCGTTTCGTCCGCTCTTTTTTGAGTACTTCCAGGTTGGACACTACGCCATGTCTTTGCCCCCCCAGGAGGCTCTTCGGGCCCCGACCTCCTTCGAGTACATGTGTTTACATTCACCTCTCACTAAGTGGATGATCTCCCAGATCTATAATTGGCTCATAGATTATACCTTCGATACTCCAGGCCGACATGAGCGGGAATGGGAAAATTACTTGGGTCCTCCCCCAGACGACTTATGCTGGGAGGAGGTCAGGGAGCGGATTGCCAAGAGCTCGATCTCTACATTAATTAAGGAAACTGCCTATAAAGTGTACTATAGGTGGTACTATACTCCTGATAAGTTGTCTCGAATGTTTCCTACGGCCACTCCGAGCTGCTGGCGGGAATGTGGCCAGAGAGGTACGATGCTACATATATGGTGGACCTGCCCTCGCATAGTTCCTTTCTGGAACATGGTTCTTACACTCATAAACTATGTGTCAGAACAACAGATAAGTAAGGATCCCTGGTCATTCTTTCTCTCTCGCCCTATACCTGATGAGAGCGCGCCCTCTAACAAGCTTATCTCCCATTTTCTGGCAGCCGCTAAATCCCTAATAGCAAAGCACTGGAAAGACCCTAGGGCTCCCTCTATGCAGGAGTTACGGTCGTACCTTCATGATAAATCATATAACTTTGATAAGGTGTGGGCCCCGTGGTACTTTCTAGAAAGCCGTAGCTGCCTTTCCAGTACGGCTCCTCCTCCTGCAGATGGAACATAGCTCTTGGGCCGCCTCTGGACCCCCCAGGCTGGATTTGGTGCGCGGATGGTGAGTAATGTCTGTATGCTACCCCTCTCTCGTGCAGTCATTGTAACTGTGTCCTAGCTTTTCCTAGCAATGTTCCAAGTTTGCGTGCCTATTGGTTTATTAGCTATATTGTTGACAATATTTGTGCCTTTCTACCCCCCGCCCTCCCTTCCCTTCCCCCTACCGATATAAAAGTATAAAACTCAGAGGAAACACTTTGATTATTAAGATTTTTCTTGTCCAAAATGTTATCTGTACTGTTCCTGTTTCCTCTTCAAATAAAGAGTTTAAAAAAAAAAAAAGAATAACCAGCGCTCTCATATGCTTATTTATTTGTTGCTTTTTAATTATTTAACAAGATAGAATACTGTTAAAGTGGAGAGCTGCAGGTTTTATCTAGGCACCAATTGATTTGCCAATAGGTTTACTTGTCAAATAATAATATCTATTTAACTAGCGCCTGACTGTTTGTTTATCTTTGTATTACAATACAGAATTTCATTGGATGCAGTTTTCTACATACAGAAACATTCTGATAACAACAATGATGATAATTACTCAGCTAAAATGAGAGCCAAGATCTCCTCTCATGGTAGGGATGCATTTTTTGAAAACAATACAGTACAAATCAAAACAAAACCAAACCACACATACAAACATTGTTAAATATCTGATCTTGCAGACCAATCAATTGAAGAATTTAATACTTCAGAATTTAAATCTGAATATATTTAAAAGAAGTACAAATTTTAAAACATAAGTACGCTGTGCATGTCATTTGTTGTGGACACTCAAATGGTGTCCACAACAATGGCGTCATTGCTGAATAAGGAGATCTTTTACATTTTAGATTACATTGTGTATGGTAAAACTGGTCACATCTCTATTATCATACAGCCAAGCACAAGTAGCTATTCCAAGTATTGGTATCCTAAACAGATGCACAACCACCAACATTCCTGATTAAAGTAGGACAGTTGCAATTTCCACAGGCTGAACTCTCATAATTGAAAGAACAGTTTTTTTACAGGTCGGATTGTGGACTTAAATTTCTCGATTTCCGCAAAAGTGATTAGGTAGTACTACGGATACATATGCGGAATATAAGAATATAATGAGCTGTTTGAACTCCAATCCTCAATTATTTAGGACTGTAAAAATAATAGTGTACAATATAGGATTTTATAATTAGCTGTAAAAGTTAAAATGCCCACACTAATTGGCTTGTGGCTGGGGAAAGGCCTTTCTCTTCTTTTGCAAGTAATCCCTAACCATGTTATCTCTTGAGAGATTCCTGGTATGTTTACCAGAAAGGACTCCAAGCAACTAAGGCATGCTTGTATGCTTGTGCAGGTTATTGACACTACTAGAGAAGTTCACCATTATCTGCTTACTTACTATGGTAGAATGTATTATTTCCACATGAGGATTGAAAAAAATGGTGTTTGTTAAGCTTCTTATTGTTAACAAATTGGAAGTATGAACTTCATTTTATAAAAGAAGTGCATCTGACCACACAGGGCCTTCGTATTATTACTCTGTGGTGCTAGTCTTTCCACTCTCTAATTCACAGTCCAAGAGGTATATTTACTAAACTGCGGGTTTGAAAAAGTGGAGATGTTGCCTATAGCAACCAATCAGATTCTAGCTGTCATTTTGTAGAAAGCAATAGATAAATGATAACTAGAATCTGATTGGTTGCTATAGGCAACACCTCCACTTTTTCAAACCCGCAGCTTAGTAAATCTTGCCCTAAGTCTTTCAGCCCCTTACATGCAGCCCTGTACTCAATTACATAATCGTAAGTAGACTGAGCCCTGTCTCCTATAAGATCAATATACCAATATCCTGAATTAACCTGTACTACTGTTAATATTTCAATGACCTGATGGCTATCCCTCCCTTCTTCAGAACTGGTGAGAAAATTATGTGAAGGAGATGAAGATTTAATACAAAATTGACCAGCTGACCCTAGTAATGACACACTTAAAAACAAAAGCATTAAGATAGACTGCTTAGTCTATACAACTTGGAGAAAGGAAGCTAGTACAATTGTGATTGCTTACAATTCTGGAGCAGGTCACTGTACTCCAGCATTAAAATCTCATAAAAGTGCACCATAAGAGACCAATAAGTACCTGAAATTAGTATGCGTGTACAGCTGGGACACTTGTTTTAAAGAAATGTCATAAACTGACGCTTCTCTTCCTCTAGAAAAGTATTTGCTTCGAGTCACACTACATTAGCTCTGCTTGTTCCCACTTTCAAACTGCCACACATCACATGCAATTTTGATTCCTAAACTACAGGATTTACTATCCTGCAGTTTGGAGGCTGAAAACTGGAACAGCATCCACTGTTTTGCAGTTTGTAAACCGCATGTTAAAACCAGATGTCAAATATCCGGTTCTACACCTTACATTCTGTAAGAGGCCAATGTTACTCAGCATTGGGCCCTGTCCTTTACAGTGGCCTGAAAAAATGACCCTGGTCTCGTACCTAGAGAAAATTCGGCCCAATACAGTATAGCACTGGTATAATAGGTGTTGTTTTCAAATGAAAGAAAGTGAGGAACAAAGGGAATAGATAGTAACTATGGGAGTATGTGTGGCACTTGGAGCAAGTCATTCAGCAGGGCAAATTTCAGTATGATCAGTGAAGCACAAACAGGCAGCCAAATGCAGCCCTCAGAGCCTTAACCTGCAGCTATAGCTTGCAACACTTGTTTAAAATGCCTGTTGAATATTACTGTTATTACAGATAGATGTATCCTTCTTTGATTAACTGTTTTAATTTTTTGATGTTAAGGGTTATCAAGATATCTCATCAGATATTTAGTATCCGGATGCAATATGTTCTCCAAACTTGGATATAAATGCAATGCAAAGTTAACAAAACTTACAGCAATCTGCGATATCCTAAATCACATTGTTCAGACGTTTCATTTCACCTTAACAAGGCAAGATAACAGGAAACGACTCCCTGCTGTGTTTTCAAGCTAAAAAGACATATTGGTTATTTCACATGAAAAGAATGAATTAGCATGAGGCTTCCTTTAGAAAAGTTACGGAAATCCAATTTCCTCCCCTGGCACTGTCTCAGAAATAAATACATTTCCTATACAGAAGTACAACAAAATATTACTCCCCCCAACAAAAAACTAGTGCATTTGCAATGCATATACAGCGGTGCCCTGCAGACCTAATTAAAATAATTATTTACAATAAGATATTTATAAGTGATCCAGCCACACCAGTGTGCATGGCACCCAGTCACTTGCTGCTCTGCCATGCCGTGAATGAGACCTGCCTCCCAAATTTCCCACCCACGGGACAAAGCTGTCAGGACAGAGCCCTCATATCAGGAATATTGCCCTTAAAACCAAGATAACTGGTAGGTATAGGTAATGCATGTTCCTTTTGAAGGGCTCATGTGGCCCCTTAAGTGAATCTGGTTGCCTACCATTGAGTGCAAATATGAAGAAAGTTGAAGATAAAAATTTAGATATTCATAAAGTCTAGGGAGACTGACAGTGAAGAAAAAAAACCCACCAAACACACAACACCACAGAAAACAAAACAAAACAAAACCAGGGCAAGTAAAGAGAAATGTAAAATTGTAGTAGATTCAATATTATGGAAGCGATACAATATAATAGAGTGAAAATATCCTATAGAAGCAGTCTGTGGGTTAAAGCCAATGCTAGTGCAGTGTAAGGTATGCTGGAAGAGAGCAATATATTAATAGGTGGTTTGGTAAGGATAATGAGAGAATTCAAATATTGTGTGTGAATGAACAAGGCAAGAGAAGACAAACTAGAAGTAGTGAAATATGTAATCGGCCTCATATGCTATACACCAACGAAAGCATTGAAGGACACAGCATGGAGCTTGCTATGGCAAGATTGCAAAGGTTAAAATATAGAGAGCAAAGGGGATTGTACAAATCAAACAATTCTTGTGACTTGGAAGGAAAATTGAATGAACTGACTAAAATAAGATGAATGAGATACCAGGAGCAGAAAATGAAAAGAGGAGGTGGGCTAACTAGAAGAAAGTCTAGCAGGAAAATTAGTGGGAATAGACTACAATGTTAGTTTATATTGATGAAAACAAATGATACCATAGTCAACTGACAAGAGTTCAAATGTGATAAGGGGACTAAATAACGTGAATGCAAAAGAGAGGAAACCATGTATGTGAAAATACCATGAGACAAGCAACTATATGCAAGATATCTCTCTGCTGGAGGCTGGGCTTGCTCCTGCTGACAGCTCAATGGAATGTTTGGAATGGCTTTTAATGAAGTTGACCTAAGGCTGAAAGGTTGATATGATGAAACAAGACTGCAAAGATACAAACTCAATAGTACAAAATGAGCAGAAAAATAGGGAGAGAAATGTGCATGATAGAAGCAGATGAATGAACAAGAAACCCTATACCTGAAACAAGTTGCATGATTAGAGTACAACCAGGGGTGCTGAGGGGGGGGCAGGTACTAATAACCGGGACCCGAGCATGCCAGGGGGCCTGGGCCCGCACTGCAGACAACAAGCTTTCTTTTTTTTTCCCCATTCACCCAGTCAGGAGGGGGGCGGGCCTACTTGGGAGGGGCAGGGCTAATCGGGAGGGCCCTGTCAGTGACAGACTGCCACTGGACTAATGGAGACAGGCAGCCAGGCAAAAAAATCAGACTGCTGCCAGGTTGCCTGTCATTTCAGAGCACGGCCGCGGAGCCATCAGGGGTGTTATAGCCTGACTGTGTATATATGTGGAATTGTGTATGTATATGGCAGTATGTATGAGTATTACAGTATGTATGTGTATGGAATTATGTATGTGTGACATTTTGTATGTGCACATGGCATTATGTGTATGCATATGGCATCGTGTGCGTGTGTATGTATATGGCATTGTGCTCGTGTGTGATGTGTCTGGGTGGCTGACGTAGTGTGTCTGGGGGGGGGGGGGGGGTGACACGATGTGGCAGTGGGTGGCGTGATGCGTGTTGTAGCTGAGGGGTGGTGTGATGTATTTGGGGGGCGACGTGCTGTGTCTGGGGGGAGTGACGTGATGGGTGATGTGGCAGGGGGTGGCGTCATGCGTGAGATAGTTGAGGGATGGCGTGATGTGGCTGGGGAGGGTGTGATAAATATTTTATTATAATTTATGTATTATATACTGCATGATCTGTGTTATGTACGGTGTTCACTTATTGCTTGCATTCCAGGATCCATGCAAGAATCCAGTACCAGGTTGTGAAAGCTGCAATAACAGGTAGGTGAGAGTAACACCATTTTGATACATAATGGTGGCATTCAATTAGCTGCCAAGTGTCCCCGGAACGTCCGCGAGACACTTTGCAGCGGAGATTTGACAGAAATCTCCTCCCATTTTTCCTTGCACCTCTATGGGGTGCGAGGTAAAATGAGCGGAGATTTGTACCGTAATTGCCACCAATATGTCATGTCTAAAGAAGTGCAGCCATGCTCATGTTGACCACTCCCCCAACATTATGTGGCCACACCCCCATGCTGCTTGCCTGTGCAAGGGGTGTGGGGGGCAAAAAAATTTGCTGTATCTGGGCCCAAAATTTCTCTTGGTGGCCCCAAGTGAAACCAGAAAGGTGTGCCAAGAGTATATAAAGGCTTCAGGCTAAAACATTTAATTGTAATATTTAACAAGTAGTGAAAATTACAAGCAACATTGCAAAATAGTTAAAACATGGTCTTGTTTGTGAGGCATCTCAGGATGCCTCACAAACAAGGCATGTTTTCTACATATAAGCTTTGAATAAATAAAATATATTAAATTTGTTTTCAATTAAAGATGAATGTGGTGCTAAGACTAAATACTGTAGGTGCAGGGATCATTATGCACACACAAGTTACAACTACCAGCCAGTTTAATGAAGCCTAGCAGTTTCTAGCTATATCACACTAGTGATATTCTAGCAGTGTGGTATTTGCCGAAACAATGTTGGAGGGAGCTTGTAAGTGTTACATGTTTGCTTGGAGCTTTCACAGCAATTTCATGCTGTGGCAAGACAGTGTGCGATACTTACGTCATATAAGTTAGCACATATGAAGTATAAAATCCAAAAATGGGGCCATGAGCTGAACAAAGGTGCTCTATTTATGAAGATATATGTGACAAAATATGTTACAAGGTAAAATCTTCTGTGGAGAAACAAAAAAGTTTCTAATGAAACCATTAATAGTTTCCAATCTGTCGTACAACTAAAAAACCCAAAAATGCCTTCCTTTTATACTGTCAAATGTATATTGACATAATTATGTATTAAATTTTTTGGTTAGTGTAGGCAAGTAGTCAAGCAGCTCAGAAAGCTTTGTTATGATGTAATGAATATGTAGATCCAGGGCACAAGCTAATAATAGTACTCAGAGCTTGGCACAGGAGCACAGCAAATAATAATACTCAAAGCTCAGCAAAGGCGCACTGCATAAACTACTGTAAATACTGAGCCTTGCACAGTGAATGATCCACACACAGTTACTGGGTATAAAAGTACCATACCTTCACACTGATTGGTGGATTGCTCTGGTCACTCATCAAACAGATTAGTTGGAAGTCTCCACATTCTAATCAGTGAATGGCTGGAACTATCCAACAATCAGAGTGCAGGGTGATGTCACATGGCCTTTACAGAGTGAAGAGAGACAGTGAGGGACTGCAGGGGAATGTAATTTAATTGGATCACTCTAACAGATCTGGGTTCGGATTTTCACACCAATAGTAATTAAGAAGGGGGTTGAGATTTTCTATTGAACCACCCACGCTAAATGAAAAGACTAGATCCGCCTCTGGCCTTGCAGAGATATGCTTTTTTACTCAAAGTCTTCTTTTGGGCTCATGAACAGTTAGATGCTTGTTGGTAATAGCAAATGGAGGAAAAAAAAAAAAAAAAAAAAAGACAGTATAAAATGGATATGTGCATTTTCAATACTTTTATTAAAAGGGGCAAAAATCAAGAAAATTTCTCTTACAAGGAAACTATTCTAAAAAAAAAAAAATTATATATATATATATATATATATATATATATATATATATATATATATATATATATATATATATATATATATATTATATATATATATATATATCACAACAAAGCAGTTCAATTTAATATTGTTTTGTTATACCCCTGTGACTCATACCTGTTAGATTAATGCAGACTGAACCAGACTGCCGTACAAATTTACGTTGACTGCTGCTTGAGTAAATGTTGCTAATACTCCAGTGTGTCTGAGTACTAAGTGATAAGTGCTGGATAAAGCTGGATGTACATAAGTCTCTGTAAATAAACTACCGACTTCATTTAATCCAAGTAAGATGGCCAGGCACATATTGATTTCACTGGTTTTTTTTTTAAAAACGCACATAATTCGGGCATACGCATGTTCATATTCAACAAGGAACAGATATAAAGATATGTCTGTTGATGAATATGGGTCTAGGTCCGCTCTGCTGTGGAATATAAAGTCCCAAAAGGATGCACAGAAAAAAAAATAATAATCATCAATCAATGTCAACTGTTATTAATATAGTCATTAATGACAAAACATATAAAATAAAAAGTTTATTTTGAAATCCTCCCCCATGAAATACATTTAATATCGGATGTTATGAATGTTTTCTCTACATAAAATGCATTTTTACAGCTCCTAATTGCAAACACATGTTCTAGCATGCATCCGCGACCATCACCACTAGTACGCAGAACTTAGATTAGCCAATGTAGCTGGAACAAGAGATACGGCAAAAAAAACAAGTAACTTTACAATGCCCAGAGCTTAATTCGGACATGGCTGCGTAGGCTTGAGCTTGGCACTCCCTTACTGTAAATTGACGAAGGCAGAATCCCTATTCCCGCCCAGAAATAGTCGGCTGTGGCAAGTGTCCTTTGCATACGAAGATGGAAAAAACAGGAATGCATTTGTGGGCATATGTTACGGTTCTGGGCATGTGCAGAGTGATTTTGCATACAACACGCTCAACATCTGCAGATACGTGCCCTGATGAATGAATCAGGCCCAAAGTCTCTACAGCTCTGAATGGCTCTTGCCAATCTCCCACTCTCCCGATCTGCTTGGGCATACTTCAATACAGTCCTTATTTTGGTGAGACTGTCCCGATTCACTGACCTGCAAAAAGGCATGGTTTGGATCTGGGCATATCTCGTCTGCATCTGTCTCTTTCAATTCTCTGCTGTCAGTCCACAGCTCAGAATACCTTTGGTAGACTACCAGACAAGGTCAACACTATCTTGAACTGGATTCAAACACTACTCATGTTTGAATAGAATCCTGCCCATAGTTTGGTTAGGGTAGGATGGTAAACTACTCAAATCTCTGCACTAACATCTGTTTCTCCACCTGCAATGGTCACACAATCTCAACTAATTCCCCTCGGACCAGCCACACATACTGCATTGCACATTCTCATCTCAGGATTACTATCAATCATCTCAAATATGTGAAACAAACCAGCAAACAGTGCTCAGCCTAAGGGACATTACATAAGAATAACACAATACAAGGCGTTACATCTTAAATAATCCTGTCTGTCTGCTTCTGTGCCTTGCTATATTCCCTCTCTCGTGTTTAGTTTCTTTTGGTTGTAAATATCTTCCATGGTGGACAAGTAAGCAATGAAAGAAGTATTCATTAATAAAAATAACATGTTTCTCTACAGAGAAAGCTTTAGTCCCAGTAATCATGAATTACATTTGACAGTCTCAGCTACAAAGCAAAGACTGAATTTTGATAACTCAAACATTTTTTTTTTTATAAGAACCATTTAGAAAAACTAAAACAAAAAAAAAAAAAACACTAAACATTTTTTTTTTCACCACACTGTAACTCTACATTGCTAGATATAAAAGATGGCCTCACGCATATAAGGGTTTGTGACCCATGTCATGTCATAAACACCTCTGAAACCTAGGCTATAAGAAACTAAAACAAAACATGAAGAATGCAGAGGACACAATGTTTTTGAGAGAAGACATTACTTTAAACTCTGATCAATTTTCAATAGATTTCAAGTAAAAATATGACATTACGAAGGTGACCTTGCAAGTACCAACCTCATCTACATCGTTTAGTTAGGCTGTGTACACATTTCAGGTTTCAGCCGATTATCGGGTCAATCACATGATAAACAACTATTCGGAACTATATTGCCTTAGTGTGTACAATGAACGATTATCGTTCCAAATCACATTGTATCGTTTGACTTATAAACCGGACTTAAAATCTCGTTCCACGATGGAGCGATGTCGTTCCAATTCTGCAGTGTGTATGCACTTTCAATCTTTTCAGCAGATGGTTACGACAGATGAAGAGCACAAACCTAAAGGTAAATCTTGTAATACGTGTTTAGTGTGTACACATAAATCGGCATGCAGATTGGGACTTTTTTTTTTCAGTCGATGGTAAAATCGTTAACTACATCGCATCGGGAGAAATTTTCTATAGTGTGTGTACCCAGCTTTAGTCTCTCACCATGCCTGGACCTATATTTTCCTTCTTCTGGTGATCAGATAAGTTTATGCCAGAAGGCAACAACAACAAAAAAGTGGTTAACAATTTTTTTTTAGTTTGCTAGAACTTACCACAGCTAGCATATCTGCTAGGAGGACCAGAAGGTTCTTTTGCCAAGTGTCTCATTGTTTGTTCCTTGGGGAAACAAAAAACAAATACAAATACAGTAAGGTTACCAGTAATAGACGTTTATGAAATTTCAGCCCTGTATTGCAAATGGTGTTTTGTTTCATTTGCATAATCAGCAGTTTGTAAATTACCTTTCTATATTCATGTAAACCATTATACTAGATTCTGCACAATATTTTTTAAATGTAAGTAAAACATGTGACTACAAAATATGCACAGTTTATACAAGTTTCTTACAACACTAAGGGGTAAATTTACTAAACGCCGGGTTTGAAAAAGTGGAGATGATGCCTATAGCAACCAATCATATTCTAGCGGTCATTTATTTAGTGCAGTCTACAAAATGAAAGATAGAATCTGATTGGTTGTTATAGGCAATATCTCCACTTCTTCAAACCCGCAGTTTAGTAAATCTAGCCCTAAATCTGTTCTCTCTCACAACACCACTGCTAGTCTCATGGTGTTAGCCCTGTATCACAATGATCAGCACTCCGGAAGTTGGGATCCCTTCATGTATTATTATATGAGGGCTTATCAAATTATACAGAGTACAAATTGGCCATAACGACTATGTGGGGGCATATACACGCATACAGATAACCTTGTTCCCTATGATATCACTATACAGATAACACTACACTATCCATTACTGTATGTTATTACCAGATTATAAATGATTATATTATACAACACATAAATGTAAGCCCGGATTTGTGGAAAGGGCACATAGGCCTAGGTCTATAATTGTAGAATTGCAGGGGTGTGTCAACATTAAAAATATAATGTTTAAGATTATTGGTAAAATACCCTTATTTCTTGCTCATCTTTTCTACAGATAAGTAGTGGAGGTCAGTGTGATGGATCTTTCACATATTCACATTTGTTTAATACACTTTTAAAACCTGATACATATGCAACATATGTGTTTCATAACAAGCAGTTACTTGACATACATGCTTCACAGCTACAGTTTTTACTATGCAGTACTATGTACAGCTTTTACTATATAAGAAAACAGCTTTCATTTGACCTAACAGAAATTTAACTACACCAATCAGCCACAACATAAAAAAATCACTGACAAGTGAAGTGAATAACATGGTTTATCTTGTTACAAAAGCACCTGTTGAAGGTTAGGATATATTAGGAAGCAAATGAACAGTCAGTTCTAGAAGTTGATGTGTTGGAAGCAGGAAAAATGGGCTTGAGTAAAGATATGAGCAACTTTGACAAAGGCCAAATTGTGATGACTAGTACACTGGGTCCGAGCATTTCCGAAATGGCAGGTCTTGTGGGGTGTTCCAGTTATGCAGTGAATAGTACCTACCAAAAGTGGTTCAAGGAAGCACAACCAGTGAACCAGCGACAGGGTCATGGCCACCCAAGCACATTGATGCGCGTGGGGAGCAAAGGCTAGCTCCTCACAGAAGAGCTACTGTAGCACAATTTGCTGAAAAAGTTAATGCTGGCTATGAAAGAAAGGCGTCAGAGCACACAGTGCATATCCCTGCCCACCGCTGAAAGCGCCCTCAATTGTCACGAGTGCCAGACCTGGACCATGGAACAATAGAAGAAGGTGGCCTGGTCTGATGAATCAAGTTTTCTTCTACATCATGTGGCCAGCTGGGTGCGTGTGCGTCTTTTACCTGGGGAAGAGATGGCACCAGGATGTATTATGTGAACAAGGCAAGCCGGCAGAGGCAGTGTGATGCTCTGGGCAATGTTCTGCTGGGTCCTGGCATTCATGTGGATGGTACTTTGACACGTACCACCTACCTAAATATTGTTGCACACCAAGTACACCCTTTCATGGTAACAGTATTCCTTGATGGCAGTGGCCTCTTTCAGCAGGATAATGCGCTCTGCCACAATGAAAAAGTTGTTCAGGAGTGGTTTGAGGAACATGACAAAGAGCTAGATTTACTAAGCTGCGGGTTTGAAAAAGTGGGGATGTTGCCTATAGCAACCAATCAGATTCTAGCTTTCATTTATTTAGTACCTTCTACAAAATGACAGCTAGAATCTGATTGGTTGCTATAGGCAACATCCCCACTTTTTCAAACCCGCAGCTTAGTAAATCTAGCCCAAAGAGTTGAAGGTGTTGACTTGGCCTCCAAATTCCCCAGATCTCAATATAATCGAGATGATGCTGCAAAAACAAGTCAGAGTCATGGAGGCCCCACCTCTCAATCACAGGACGTAAAAGGACCTGCTGCTTATGTCTTGGTACCAAATACAACAGGACACCTTCAGAGGTCTTGTGGAGTCTGCCTCTATGGGTCAGAGCTGTTTTGGTGGCACAAAGAGGACCTACACAATAATAGGCGGGTGGTATTAATGTTGTGGCTGATCGGAGTACCTGTTACATGTATTTCATATGTCATGTTCTAAAAGTGCAATCAAAGTCCACTATTTATAGAAGTGATATATCAACATTCTATTATATTTGTTTTTTAACTGCACGTGAAATACAAAATATGCATACTGTGCAACTGCTCTAGAATTGTTTCATATACATGCCTTATGCCATTTTATCATGTTAGCCATGCATTTCCTGACACATGACATACACAGGTTGCATGGTGGCTCAATGTTTGAATAGTAGAAACTGCTGGTAGGCAGCTCCCACTTATGAAATTAAATGCAGAAAACTAGAGTATTAGGTGAGTTACGAGAGACTTATATAACTGTGATTATGGAATACTCCAATACCACTCTGAACTCAATTTTGTCTTAACATCACCTGTATGTAAAACAGGAAGTAAACCATCCAGCAGAGTTTCCTGAGAGTATTGATGACATTTCCCAGAGACTGGAGATGTAGTTGAGTAACAAACTACAGGACCAATAAATATAATGATAGGCACAGCAGGCTTTACACATTGTAAATGACCACCAAATGAACATTGCTTTTGATTGGCTTATTGGATTTATTGACATATACTTTGCTCAAACTCTATTTTGTGGAGTATTATAGCTATTCTATAGCCAAACTAAATGTAGAAATGTTTAATAATTTGATGGACAAAAATGAGTTTATGATCGATGGCAGAAGCTGGTGAATAATATTGATCTCAAACTGGTTAACATATTTTTGGTTTGGTTAAAACTTCTGGGTATTATGTATTTTACAGATATAACAGATTACTGTTACAAAACTTATTAGCGTTATAAATGTGATACTACATAAATTATAAATCAGTATTTTGTATGATACACGTGATTTAGTGGCTGTAAAACTGATTTTGCGCAGAAGAAATTTGCATGTGATTAATGCAGCATTTCAACATACAAAGTAAATAGCACCCGAGAGATACTCAAAATAGAAGATAGAGTTTCCATCGCTATTGGAATTGCTCTCACAGAATATGTTAACAATAAACATAGAAATAAAGATAAAATTATACTTCTTTTTTACTGGCTGTGGATCACTCGAGAGACATTAACAAAACCTCCTAAATCCTGTATAGCTGGTCAACTCATCACAAGGACACTTCAGAAAAGGTCTGCAGCTACTTCTATCATACAGTACCTGCAATTGCTGCCATTTAAAGTATGTTATACTTAATATGATTCTAAAATAATCCATACTGTACAAAGAGAAAGCAATGTTCTGATTTGTTTCTCTTCACTAAAAGAATGTGAGAATGTAAGAAGCATAAAAGGTGTTTATAGGAATGTATTATTATTTGTAGAATTACCACATTTAAAAAATAAAGAAACCATTAAATTATATGTGTTTTTAATACTAGTAAAAACATGTGTAAATGGAAGCGACACTATAAACCAATTTTCTATTGTCACCATACCCACCTGTGTATAGACTTACTTGATATGCATTTCACACTCATTTGTGCTTATGTTAAAAAAATGCCAACGCAATGAGAAAGGGTTCCCGGCCTTAGGTCTGCCATCTACACTCAATCAGTAACCACCCCCTTTGATTTAAACTAATTGTCTAATTAGTTATCTTTTCACCAAGATTAGAGTCCACTTCATTCCTCTCTGAGCATGTAATACATTGTAGAGAGTCCCATCAATATAGATGCGGACTCAGAGAAAGCTTCCCGACTGCTTTATTACCTATCTAATGTTTATTAAAACAGATAAAAATAAATTAGGTGACAGGAGCTTACAAGTAATTATAAACAATTAACGTATGTCTTCCCTGGTAATGAACGCTTTCATATATCCCATTATAGCCCAGTCAGTTACCATGCTTCATCTCTAAGGGCTAGGTTACACTAGCAACTTATAATGTAACTTTATCTCAAGTGACATCAGGCAGGTCAAATGACTCAACAAATATCCTGATGGCACCTGCCACATATGCACCTGCCTGTCAGACAAAAAGACATTGCAGACCATTTTGACAGAATGTCAGGTGACAGTATAATGGGAAGCCACACAGAGTGACTTTTGTTACCATGTTATTCAACATATGTGATGCTATATTTCTGTACAATTGCATTTAAATTGCCAATGGAATCCTAGACCAAGACCACTCATTAAACTTTAACAGAGCCCAGTCAATAACAGAAGCAATTGGTTAACCACTACATCCAAGGCCAAGCTAGTCAGTCAAAACTCTAGACAATGGGAGTGCTCACAGAGGAGGTAAAAGTGTCTCTTCTTCCCTAAAATCCATAGAGCTTTTCTTTCTTCTGAGTCATCAAATATAATAAATCTGTAAATCTGTACAGCTGCCTGTGCATTAAGCAAGGAGGGCCTTTCATCCATGCAAAGCTACAGTGAAGGGGGATGGAACACAGTTTTTTTTTGTTTTTGTTTTTTAAGCTGCACTATCTACCACCTAGCCAGAGCATCGGGAGGCTGCTCTATACAACCATTTTTTTCCTGGGCTCCTCCAGTAAGTCTTACTTGTCAGTCACTTTAAAATAGTGGTGGAGGGCGGATGTGAGCACTAGAATTAATCAGAAGTACAATCTCCAGCCCACACACCACCTCTCCCTTACACAAGGTCACACAGCCCTGGTTTCGCCACCAGATGGTTAAAAGAAAAATAAGATGAACTGAATGGGATAAATGTTTACCATGATATAGAGCTCATTCAAACTTCTGTAAACATCATCTTGTTTATATACTTTAGATGGCTCACAACAAAGGGAAATAAACATTGACAATAAAACACATTGGTGACATTTATCAGTTCTGTATTCTTTCTAGGACAGTTTACATAATAACATGAAATGTCTGCTATTTTAGTTACAACAGCACCTTTAATAAATTGTTACCCATGCAAAAGTGTGCCCCACAAGGCCTGAGATGCCGCTCCCACATATCCAGTAACTGGAGCACTGTAGTCCATTGCTTGGGACTCAACATGCAAAAATAAAAAAACAACAATGAAAAAAGGAGTGAAAATAGCTGGGTTTTAATGTGATTTAACTACAGATTTAGAAAGGCCTGATGCCCACTTAATATAAAACGCTGGCAAATGCAAATTTTTGGGGGCAGGAAATGCCAACAAGGGTACGTCAAGTTGGTTGATATTTAAAATATTTAATTTAAAATTGTTCTTAATGTCTGCTTGTTTTTTTAAAAAAATTATTCTCACTTTCCATATGCCAAGAATTTAAATACAGACACTTTTCTAATAGTGAAATCAAGACAGAGGAAAATCAGCACAAGAGGAGGCTCTTTACTGTTCTGTGTGGCACAAAATAAGAATATTAATTCACAGAAAAACAATCTACTTAAAGAGGGTGAAAAATAATAGGATTAATGAGTCTTAATTAGCTTTCGTGCAGAGAATATAACTGGTAGAGTTATGAAGGGGATGATATAAAGAAGGCTTGCTGTACCTTAAACAATGTACTTTTCATATACCTCAGGTACTAAAAAGAATATGATGTGCTCTTTTCTTTGCAAATCTTCTTTTTAAAGGCATTCAGATCTCAAAAAAATGTGTGTGCATAATTGTATCTAATACAGGGTAAGGCATTTGCCAGATATAGTTTTATGCTCTCTGTATAGGCAAACTTAAGGTTTGCCCGCTGTTCTTTTATTCTCAGATCTCCTGGTCTGGCAACACCACATCTCAAGACCAACAAACTTGATTTGCCAAAATTCAACATTCACACACTATGCAGCAAAATTAATAAGTGTGGAAGTGTCAAAAATTATATTAACACATCATTAAAGCAACAGTTAAGTATTGTAAGATTATATGCGGTGGCATTCGTGGTTTAGCACAAAAAAATTATGTACTCATTGCAGCATACACGTGCATGTGTTATTGTGAAGAGGAGATATTTTCAGGATGGTAAAAATGTAAAGATGTAGCACAGTTGGGAAAAAGAAATACTGTGTACTTTACCAAATTGTCGCCTCATACGCCACTATAGAACTTCACATGACATAATATTCTGTAGTTAATATGCCAACATATTGCTCCATACATTATATAAGGGTATATGAGGTTCCAAACTATCTGACATGGCGGAACTTGGACTCCCAATGAAAATAGACCCATCACATGTGAATTGATCAGGATCCCAAGATGTATTCAGACAGGATTATAACACATAAATATAAGATTGACAGATTTTCAGATGCAGATAAAAGGATTATGGGACAGGAACATAAACAATGTCATGTACATAGAGTTTAGTATGCCTAACGATAATATGCTTGTAGAAATTATATAAATTCACATAACGTGAAACCTTTTAGATTTATCTTGATATTTACTTTAGATCAATACAAATACAAAACTAATGGAAAGTTTGCCAATATGTTATGCAGTATTAAAAACAAATACAATTTTAATTTTATTCTGCAATATTAATGAAGATAAGTGATTGACCAAGTTTTAATAATAAAGCTTACATTTTGTCCTAAATATTATTTTAATATTAAGTGAAAATGCAGATGCTATACTAAAATACAGGCAATTCTAAACAATGGAACAAGCAATGCAATTGGGAGTTTCAAGTTATAAACAACGTATCCTGACTCATCCCCTGTGTCTTCTCAAATACATTTCTGTTTTGTTTACATATTGTGTTGTTTGTTTAGTTTGCCGACTACAACAAAGCATTCTGAGAAGAAAATAATTATGTGTATGAACTTTTAAGTTAGAAAATTGAACAAACTGAAGGACTGGACCGACTCATGACCCCTTCCATAAAAACACCCTTTCAATACTGTGCAAGCCAGTGGGCACGCATGGCACCATTTCACCCATTATCTCACAACTTTCCTTCCCACAGGACAAAGCTATCCCAATCAGGACGGCAGGTCAAAGCCCTTAAATCGTGATTGACCCGCCTAAATTAGAACAGTTGGGGAGTAAGAGATATTATTAATGAACCTGTGAGGAGAAAAACAAAGTGAATGGGGCCTATGAGCATTCTTGTGATAATACCTCCTACATATATTTTTCTGTATTTTATTCCACCATTTCTCAGGCCTCTCTTCCCCCAACAGTTCTGTCTTTTGTTGCATAGAAAAAAAAGACAGCTTTCTGTTGAGCATAATTATTTATCCTAACAGTTTATGTATGCAATGGAAAAATACAGTTACAAATTAGGGAATAGCAGATTCAGCAGCAGAGAAACAACAGAATGACTACGATATGTAAGTATCTACATGTATAAATATATGGTAAAAAAACCTATTTCAGTATATCAAGCCATATGAAATACAGTATTTGTATGTCAGTCAGCCTTTGGATCTGGTGTCTATAAAATATATGGGCACCTTGCTGTTCAACAGAGGATTCTGTGTAAATCACGCATGCACTGACTAAGCCAGTAAGAGGCTATATATTTATTTTTAAGTACCTCACCCCTAACCCAGGGACATTCAAAGGGGGCGCACACTAAGGGACTCCTGCTGTATTGGTCTAGGCTGGTATAGAAATAAACAAACATCCTGTTCATAACATGGTCTTAAACCCAGGTTAAGGTGTCTATGCATTAAAAATATGCAGTGTCAATAAAAATGCATTGCTGCAGCGATGCATATTTAAGCACTGCTTAAATGCACCATGCCAGAACTGCTCTGGGCGCACCGGCAAAGTCCCCCCTCTAGTGCGAACTGCTTTTACTACCTAGCACTACCAGTGAAAGGAGGAATTGCAATGCACATGTGCATAGCACTTCCACAGTAAGGAATTCTGAGAAACTGGAGATGCTTCAGCAGAATCCTATACAAAAGTGACAGGTAACACCATCCTGCGATGGTGTTATTTTGCTGCGAAACGCTAAGCTTTTTAAAGCTTTATACATTGCAGAATTTCGCAGTCCCCATATTAATCTATGGGGACCGAGATAAACGTTAAATAGGTTATGGCAGGATAAATCTTTGATTTTGCGATAGCCATTTTACAGTGACAAAAAAGCTATATTCTCCATTTTAATGGCTCATTGCATTTTAATACATAGACTCCTAAGTATTTCAAGAGTCATTTCCAACTATTTCAACATTCCTGCTCAGTGTTTTGTAATTTCCCAAATTACACAAAAAAAAAGTTTAAACTATCATGTGTACCTATACCAAATTATTTTTAAAAATAAAACAGTAGTGTTTATAATCATTACTGTGTAACAGATGATATACAAATACTAATTTAAGCATATGATCTTTTGCATCTATACTTTGTAGAAAAGTATTCACGAAGATAGAAAATTGCATATTTCTAAAAATTAATCTATGTGCAGTGAATTTTGCAATCTGTGTAACTACTGTAGATTTGTAACAATTGTTATGATATTGTAGTAGTCATTATTAATACAAGTTTACACTGCAGATTTTGTGTGGCACTTCAAAATATCTTATAATGATTATGCATAAGCAGGTGTAATAATTAGATTAAGCCGCAAATATTGGTACCTGGTGACTCGATTGTCGCTCGGACATGCAGCTGATCAGAGTAAAAACTCCGTTGAAACCAATGTACACAAATACTACCTTCAGAACAACAGTCCCCGTCCCCATAGCAACCAAAAGCTTACATGACGTTGCTGCCGCCAATGGCAGCGTTTTGGCACTTGAGCGTGAATAAAACTTTATCAGTTGTAAAACAATTGTCTTATGTGTCACGGAGCGGCGGCCATTTTCTCAAATACCAAATTGATAGAGAGAAATAAATACGGCGACAACAACGATAGAATTACTTCTGTTGGCGCATTGGTCGTATTTGCTTATGGCAACATGCTAAGTCACAGTGATTTTTGACAAGTACAAGACATGTAGAAATGCCTGTTAGCGTTGTTTTGGCTGAGTTTGAGTTTCCAACATTTTACAATTATTCACAGACTGTGAGTAAAAAATTGGAACAGTGCAGTAATCGGAACAGTTTAAAGACAGGGAGGGTTTGCGCTTGTGGTAGAATAAATCGAGAATCTCCCTTGTATTGGCAGGCAACAAAGCACACTCTCCTCTCCACTAACCTGCATTCGAGCGAACGAACCTTCCAGAGCCCTCCCCTTTCCACCACAATACAGCGAGTTCTCAACACTCCCCGTTTTAAGTGTGAACACCTACATCACCCGCCAGCAGGAGGCGCTGTGAGGCACCTGTTCACTGTAGTGAATGATGGGAAATTTTGTTCATTTTGAAGATTAGTTCATTCTGATCTAGTTCACACAAAATATTAGTTCATTTGACTCAGTAGTTCATTTGACTCATTTAGTTCATTTAGCTCATTTGACTCAGTAGTTCATTAGACTCAGTAGTCCATTTGACTCATTTAGTTCATTTAGCTCAGTTAGTTCAGTTAGATAACGGCTCTGGAACACTGCTGAGAGAAGTGATTGGAGACATAGATCTAGTCTATTACACATACTGCAGGCATATCTACTACTACCTCATTAGGGGGCACATTTATCAATGTTCGGCAAAAATGAAAAATAGTTATCAATCCTTATCGCATGGATAAGTATTTAACTATTTCTCAAATTTATGAAAAACGGATCACAGAAACAGCAGTTCCGATAAACTGCTGTTTCTGTGATAAAAATAAACCATACTTACCCCCCTCTTCGTAATGTGCTGTCTCTGGATCTCCTCCAGGTCCTCTTCGCTCCTCTTCATAGATCAATTGCGCACAGGGCCCTCTTAAGAACCTCTTGGGCCCCCGGGCACAGCAGTGCACCGGGGCCCCTATATATACAAAAAAAACAACTGATTATATATATGGGCCCTGCAGCCCAGGGGGGGGGGGAGCCGGATCGCCAGCTGAGACGGCCCTGCATGCGCACAAACATCTCCGCTCTGTCTCTGCAACTATAGTAGCAGAGACAGAGCGGTGAGTGACAGGGACCTGAAGCTGGCGTACATTATCATGACAAGTTTCCGGAAAAAACTTTTTTTTCGGAACGTGTTAGATTGCGGCCGGCAGCAGTCGCCATACTGTAGAATGGTGACTGCTCCCAAAAACGAAAAGGTGTGCAAAGCAGCAGATATCAACGATATCTGCTGCGATGCACCCTTCTTAAATATGCGGGGGACACAGACTGAGGTTTTTTTAATGGTAAGTGCACAATAGTGCACTATCATTATTTGTTAAATATGTCCCTAGATGAGTTATAGTCCTGTTAAATTGATCCGATAATTTTAATATGTCAGATCATTTTTAATATTTTAAAAAGAGCAATCACTTGTACAAAAACTAGTAGTGACATGTTGAGCTCTGTAAAGTTAATTTCATTATTATTTATTGCTCTCATATTATGCAAATGAAAAAGACCCAAAGCAGGCATCACGTCACTGGGGGCGGGACCAAAATGGGGCAATTCACGAAGCCCTGCCCCCTACGCCAATAATCCGCTCCAGGAACTCCCAGACGTAACCAACATAATGTTCGCGATTATGATTAATCAGCTTCTGCCATTTATCTAGCAGAGTCTATAAAATGGCAGAAAATTATTAGTTGCTATGGGTAACGTTTTCACTTTATCTCTCTTGAAGGTTTAATACATCTCCCCTGTATATATGGTGCAGTAAACAGAACTACAGTATATAGCATGCAGCACTCAGCAGTGCACTGTGTCTTGAGCTGACAGGGAAGGGAATGTATCCTGTGACTCATGAGCTTAATCTAAATCAGGCCTGTCCAACCTGCGGCCCTCCAGGTGTTGTGAAACTACAAGTCCCAGCATGCCCTTCCAACTATCAACTGGTTGTCTACTGGCAAAGCATGCTGGGGCTTGTAGTTTCACAACACCTGGAGGGCCGCAGGTTGGACAAGCCTGATCTAAATGATTGAAAAGATTCAGAGAGTGAAATGATTCGGAGAGTGGAATGATTCGGAGAGTGAAATGAACTAGATGAACTAATGAACTCCTGAGCCAGGAGAATGACTCATGAATCATAGGGGGGTATTCAATTGCTAGCGAGATAGCTGAAATACTCGCGCTCCAAAAATAGTACCGTTAATACGGTAATATCTCGCTGAATTTCAGCGAGTAAATTACAGTATTAACGGTATTTACGCGCAATATTATCGTATTAACGGTAATATTTTTGGAGCGCGAGATCTCGCTATCAAACTAATACCCCCCATAGTCAGTGATCAGCTCCAGAGTCTCACACAATGTCTGAGCACAGCATTGCCACCTTTGGTAGTTTAGAGGTACTGACTCATGAGTATTAATTAAGAGCTGAATAGAAACAAAAGCCAGTGTGAATGAGACAGTGAGTGAGGCTGTTGGAGCTGCTCGGCTTTATCTCTAACTCCTCCCACTTGTTTTAGTTCCTGGTGAACTAATCTTTGCCAGTTCACTTTAAAGATTAGTTCATTTCAGTATTTGGCATAGATAGTTAATAAAAAGAAAAAAGAAATGGTGCCATTTGTCTAGTTTGCTTATATGGTAAATACTGTCCTGTAAGTTAAGTCTGTACACAGAAGAAGAAGAAAGGGGAGTCTGCCTAACTGAATTATTAACAGGGAAATGTGAGGAAGAAAATGCTGAATATGGAAGTTATTCTCCAGCACTAGTATAACAAAGCTCCAAGTAGGGTCATCCTAACTGAGGCATGAGTCTGACACCATCAAGTTTCAAATGGTGCATCTGTATGGAACCTGCTAAAAAAATGCCCATTCATCAGTTAGTCCTGAAAATTCAGATTGCAGACTCCAAGTACCACCAGCACATGCTAGTCATGTATTGTTTGGCAGTATGAAAAATACCTACTGCTCTGCCTACCTTCCTACTACCTTTATATTGTATTGGGTGGTTGTGAGTGTTAAATATGATTTTTTTGTTAAGGCCTCAGCCATTTATTGTAACTTGCATAGAAATATTATTTGCTAAAAGAGATTATTCATTTTTCTGCTGATATGTAGTTTTACAAGATGTAAGCCCATGGCCTTGAGGTTAAGTTGACATAGAGAACACCTGAAGAATGTATCAAGATATGAGAACAATAAGTAGCTTCATGTTCAGCTCGTAGTGTGGGAGCTGTGCCCATGACGTTGGACATGGCGAACAGGAGATAAACCTCCGGCTCCCCTTGTGATAAAAATAATAGGCTCATCTGTCCTTAGATGGGGGAGAAAGTAAACACCTCAAGAATACGTGAGATAGTTAATTAGTAGTGCTTCTCATAGACTTATTATTATTATTGTCATTTATTTGTTAGGCGCCACAAGGTATCCGCAGCGCCGCACACAGTACTAACAGTAGACTATACAGGGTGAAATCATACAGAACAATGAACAAAAAGTACCAATACTTCAGAAACTCCGGCTAGTCATATGCAGTAAAGAAGGAGCGGAAGAACAGGTATGGAGACAGGAGGGGAGGGGGCCCTGCTCATACGAGCTTACATCCTAAGGGAGGGTAAACAGACCAGGCACAAGAGGAGCCAGTTGAGGCAAGAGGAGAGAAGGGAGGACGAGCAAAGGGAGGAGATGGGGGTTAAGTAGATGGTTGGTAGGCTTTGAGGAAGAGGTGAGTTTTGAGGGCACGTTTAAAGGAGCACAGAGTAGGAGAGAGACGGATGGAACGAGGGAGGTCGTTCCAGAGAAGGGGGGCTGCACAGGAAAAGTCTTGGATTCTGGAGTGGGAAGAGGTGATAAGCTTGGAGGAGAGGCGGCGGTCGTTGGCCGAGCACAGGGAGCGAGCAGGAGTGTGAATGGAGAGGAGGTTAGAGATATAAGGGGCAGTACAGTTGGAGAGAGACTTGTAAGTGGTGGTGAGGAGTTTGAAAAGGATTCTGTAGGGGAAGGGGAGCCAGTGTAAGGCAAGGCAGAGAGGGGAGGCAGAGGAGGAGCGGTGTGAGAGGAAGATGAGTCTTGCACCGCATTGAGTATAGAGCGGAGGGGGGAGAGATGGGAGTGGGGGAGGCCAGTGAGGAGGAGGTTACAATAATCAAGGTGTGAGATGATGAGTGCGTGGATGATAGTTTTGGTGGCATTCTGAGAGAGAAAAGGACGGATGCGGGCGATGTTGCGTAGTTGGAAGCGACAGGCTTGGGCAAGGGAATGAAAGTGGGGGGCAAAAGAGAGAGAGGAGTCGGGGGTGACACCCAGGCAGCGAAGTTGGGTGACAGAGGAGATGGTGGTGTTGTTGACGACAATAGAGAGGTCATCGTGGGATGGGAGTCTGGGCGGAGGAAAGACAATGAGTTCAGTGTGCTTAGTATGCTTATGACGTAGGATTCATTTATTCAGTAGGCTATACAAATTTGTATCTTTGCATCAATAAATCAGAGAATATTCCTTGTATACAGAACTTGGTCTGTGTCAATTCTCTCCAGCTGATTGAAGCGCTTCCAGATATACTTGACACCACATGCAAACTTGGATCAGAATTTTAGATCTAACATGAGGAAGGGCCAGGGAAGTTGGATGGCTAGAAGCTGTGAAAGAAACAGGGCTGACTTGTAGCTTGATTCTGAATCAAACCTAACTTTCCTCTAAGGATGTTAAAGTACCATGCCCCTTAGCAGACCTTGGTTTTCTGCTCCTAGCCACAGCAGTATGCGGAAGCTGTTGCCAAACCATGCTCCTCCTTTTGACTCATACGTCTGCATCTCTTGAAGTAGGTTTTTGAAGCAAGTGGACCCCATTGTTTGGGTTAGTCTCACATCACAAGAGCATGCAGGTGACCGCAAGCTCATATTGATAGGTGGAAGACCCAAACCCTCAAAATGTGCCAAGCTGGTGATCCAAAAGTGTATGATGCATTGTACATTTGTTCATTGACTGCCATTGCTGAAGTGACAGTGAGGGGCTTGTTATGTTCTTTTAGACGCTATCAGTTAAAATTGTCAACTGTGATTTGGTGTGGTTCCAACGCACAAAGTTATTCAATAGCAAAATGCAAAAGATAGCAATTCAATAAACAAAATACAGCCAATACATACGCAGGCGCTCTGAATCCAGCATACAGTCATTCAATCCTGAAGTCTGTGGTCAAGTAGATTGTATGATAGTCCCAGAGCCCTATTTAACTACAGTTGGTGTTACATTGAAAACAGTAGAGATGACTTGGCATGTTTCCATTGGGAAAGGCTTCAGGACAGTCCGATATAATGCAGGTCATAGGTTAGTTCAAACGATGCCCTCCAAGGGTGGGGGTCAACTCTCCAACATCTGCATACATATCTTTCCGCCAAAAAGCTAGTTCAAACTGTTCGATTTGCATTACACACACAATACCATTCCGATCATTAAGTTCCTATCATCCATAACTAACATATGAAAGGTGCGATCTCTTAGCCGATAGAAACGGATGTCTGAGGATAAATAGGGGATCAGAATGATACTAAGCATGATATGTTTCCTGTATCCTGAACCTTAGATCTCAGTAAAGTGTTTTTTAACATTATTATATTTAACTATTAACATTACATTTGATTAAAAATGACTGTGTGTTGGAAGTGTTTTAAGGTGAACTATTTACAAGTGAATGTGTAAGTGTTAATGTGTGTAGAAGTGTTTGCACGTGTTGTGGTTAAATACGCCATTCCACGCCGTAGCATGCTATTCGCATATTTTCAGACAAAGACAACCAAATTTATGGATATTAATTTGAAACAACTTCATCCAATTATTTTACTTCAACAGGCTCCTGAACCTCATCAGCAGTCTATGTGCCACCTTGTCCATGGCATTATCTGGGAGTGGAAACTGCAGGATGCATATTCACTGCTTTTGAGATACTGCTAGGATGTTTAGTACTCGGAATGATGGAACCTGTTCCGAGGACATTGGCAGGTGGGGAGTTTTACTGGGGCAGTACACCTGTCAAACTGTAACGCAGGTGTCCTAAGAGGAGCTCAGGGAAGACAGAAACCTCCTGTGGAGCAGAAGGGCACACAATGCTTGTCTATGTGGTGCTGGCTGCTTTTAGCAGGTGGTGATCAGAGCTTACTTTTTTATTATACTGGGGCAGGAAAAATTGTTGAGTTTTCCTCTGCTTTTACAAGTTGCAACCAACCCCTAGCACTGAAAGTGCAGATGATCTTCTTAGCCGTCGTGGTCCCTAGGTAAAAAAAAGGGACTTCCCTCAAGAAGTGTGCATCAACCTATTATAGCCACAAGATCCCTTTTCATAACTAAATGTCTGCTGCACTAGCCAACCTTACTTGCCTAGAAAGGGGTCACCTATAACATTGGGTCCCTACCATCACAATTGCCCGACCCAGGCTTCTCTATGCAGGGTTGATTATCTCATATATCCATTACTTTTCCTGTGAGAGGCATTAGACAACAGGCTAGCCTAGATCTCCCTCTCTCAGCCAATGAGTATAGCATCTTGTGGGGGGATTTCTAAGCCACCTGGGAAATATGTCTCCTGTGTGTCCTTGATCTACTCTGGAGACTCCTCCCAGTGGGGCATGCCTGAAAATGCTCCAATAAGAGCAGATCATGAGGCATTGTTAAAAAATGCCCAAACCACCCCAATTTGAAGGAAGAACAGATTTACTACGAGGAACTCCTAGATTGCTGAATTCTGTCCCTCTCAGCCAATGATTCTAGCATCTCTTAAGGGATTTCCTGGTTACCTGTAAAATATAATACCTTCTGCGTTTCCTAGATCTACCATGGGGACTCCTCCCAGTGGGACGTGCGTGGAAATGCTCCAATAAGAGCAGACCATGAGGCATGGTTATAAAATGCCCTAACCATTTCAATTTAAAAGAACTGTAGAGGCTTCTGCTGGACACCAGATAAATACCTAGACCTATTAAAATACAAGGGGTCTTCACCTATTGCAAGTTGACTTTCCTGTAGAGAGCTATTGTGACAGGATGGACCATCTATGCCACCCTGTCTCTTGTGTTGCTGGGGCCCGTTTGGACTTGCCTTGCCACTGTCCACTTTTCTTTATCCCAATTGCGCCCTTTAACCGCAGTAGGGGGGGCTTAAGCTGCTGCCACCACTGGACTCCTTATCGGCATCAAGGACTGCAATCTTCTGGGTAACTCTCGCTGCTAGTGTACCCCCTTGCTGGTACACCTGGGCTGGTACCCCTGACTTCCTTCCTTCAAATCAGGGTTGCTGTGGATGGTTCCCTCTGGTCTATCACACTGCCCAGAGCTGCCGGTAGCGGGAAAAGCATTGGTACTGGACTGCTGATTCCACACCTCAAAACAGCCGGAAAACTGATTACATTTGGGTCTAATCTGCAGATTACAGTAATTATAGCAGGGAAGAAGTTCTCAAAGCAGGATCTTGAAGCAAATAATGTTTATTAGCGCAAGTGTACTAATAAGGACAGTTACATATGCCATTCTGTGGTACTAGCGATCTTTCCATAGGTACAGATGTTATGATACATTACATGGTTGACAGGGCCATTTTTATACACATTCTGACATACCTCAGCAGGGGGCAATGCCGCCCCCTGATACTAGATGGCTCCACCACGTCTGAAATATTCCATCAGATCTCAAGATGTAATCTAATCTTGCATCTAACTCAATTTAACTTTAAAAAGTCAATCTGTGAGTTTACAAAACTTGCTGTCATTTCCTGCATCCTGTCCCAGAGACATGAAACCCAACAAGTTTTATTACTCCCTGTGCCTTCAGGCTAAGGGATGTATTAGACACTGAGGTGAAAAGGTCTAACAAACATGAGATTAACTGCCTTCAGACAGTTACAGAATACACATTTCTTCCCCTGGCATATGCCTCAGAAACAAATACATTTCCTATACTAAAGTGCCACTCGATTTAATAAAAATCAGTACATTTGCAAAGATAAAGATTGGCGCCCTGCGCTATTACCTTTTGTTAATGGAACCAGACTTTGTCACCTATAAAGATAAAGAACCTTCTGATTTGGTCAGTGTTGGAGAATTGATCAGTCACGCAGAAGTCTCTCAAACCAACTATGTTTATTGAAGCTTTAAGCACTAGTATTCATACAAAGAATATTGTATGCTCAACATATTTTTTTAGTTCTTCTCTCAGCTTATAGAAGAACTTGCCATTCTAATCAAAATCACTGCAACTGTGCACTTCTGCATGTAAGCTATTCTAACTAATTTCATTCTGATACCAAATATTACTATACAAGTTACATTACTTAATTAAAGACATCATTATTTCTTTCCCAATTCTCTCCTTTTGATTATTTAATTAAGCCTTATCTGTCCCTACCTTACAATTCTCCCCCACATAAGCTCTACTTCACCTTTTCTAACCTAATGCTGCGATAAGATGGGACACACAGTTCCATCCATACCTATGATCCTTGCAAATCACTATCCCTAGTATAACATAATACAATGTTTATAAAAGTATTCTATAAACAAAAAGAAAACAACATAATCAAAAATGAGCTTGTAACATTATACTGTTGTCTTGACTTGACAGCTTGGTAGCATATTGTCATTCATCTGTGTCTGCATCATAGTCCATGTAATACAGATAGCCATGTTGCTCTGTTGAAGTAATTGCCACATTCACAGTATCCTTCTTGAAGCATTTCACGGACATAATTTTCTTAATAGTCAATATCAAAATCTTACAATCTTAAAATAAATGTAAAACCCTTAAAGGCGCAATATAATCTCATAAAGGGACACTTATATTTAGCATATAGATGTCTTCAAGATGTAAATGTGTCTCTGGTAAGGCAGGTCACTCAGTGTGGTTACAGTCACATAAAAAAGAAAAATAAATAATAGTGTAATACTGTAGGGAATATGAACCTCAACACAATATTAAATACTAAATAGTTCATTCAATGTTCATAGAAGAAATGAGCAATAATCCAGAATCTTGTCCCCCAGTGTTAGGGTACTCACAAGACAACAATGGAATATAAGCCTTTGAATCAAATCTTTCCTGTTTCATCCACCTGCTTCAAGACAACAACCCTCTGACCAACATTGGTACACACACAGCCCACTCAGTACTTTTAACTTTGCGTTCTAGCTGGTCCAGTGAGCAATATGATGTAGCACATGTCCTTGTGTTTCAAACTCCCATTGTCCCATAGATTGTAAGCTTGCGAGCAGGGTTCTCTTATCTCTCTGTCTGTATGTATTACCCAGTATTGTTTTATTAATGTTTGTTCCCAATTGTAAAGCGCTACGGAATTTGCTGGCGCTATATAAATAAATGATGAGGATGATGATGATAAGCCTCTGAATCAAATCTTTCCTGTTTCATCCACCTGCTTCAGTGTGTCACAATATCAAATTATGGTCTCCAGTAAGTATATATAAGAAAAATGAAAAGGGATCTAGCATAATACCATTTAATATATAAAAAATTCAACAATATAAAACATATATGAGAACACTCGCATTCAGCAATAAATAATATACAGAAGACAAGTAATGGTATATACCAGGGCCGTAACTAGGGCTGTGCGACAGGGGCGACCGCCCAGGGTGCAACGCTGAAGGGGGGCGCAATTTAGGAATATTTTAGGGTAATTTGGTTAAAATTGAGGGGTAGGGGGGCGGCATTTATCTTTCTCGCCCAGGGCACTAGAATTCTAAGTTACGGCTCTGGTATATACACTCCTACCAGAGGTAATATGGATGTTCAGCAGTATGCAAAGATATAATCACATGGGCCCTGGGATTAGTCCAAGCAACTTGAACCTCCTCACATACAAGATGGAAAAATGGAAGGGTGTAATCTCATACAAAGTCTAATTCTTTATTTTGTCATATATTTTATTTTGTATTATTGTTAGTAATTTACATTTAGAATCTATTAGGCTGCATTTGAAAGTGAAGCCCCAGTGAAATTTGATTTTATTACTTAATAACTATTTGTTTATACATCGCATATTTTACAGCTGCATCATGTTCTATCGGGATTCCAGAACGAATCTAGCCAAAGAAATGTTTAATGGGGAGGAGACCATAACAGAATTGTATGATGAAGATCTAGATTCTCTACTTATGAAATTAGAAAAAGTACTACTAAAAGAGAATAGAATCTGGTGGGAGGTTACGACACTAGAAAGATATTTATCGAATCATCTTATACCTAAGAGTCCTTCTTTTTCCTCTTCATCTACAGAATTTAAAATGAAATGGGAGACTATTTTGAATCAATGTTGCTTCTCATTAATTGAATTGATTCTGGAGGAAAGAAGAAGTGATTTAAGAAGTATGGATAATGAAATACAGAATTTACAGTCCCTTATAGATCCTTTTACCAATTTGGAAGATGTCCAAGATAATATTAAGACTGTATAAGAAAAAATTGGAAAAAATACTAGAGAACTTATGGCCAAAAAATACAAAAAAATTAACAGAGATAAAGATGGCATTCAACTCAAAGCAATGACTCCAATTAAGAAAAAAATCTAAGAATAGAAAGGTGTATGCGGTAAAAAATAGGGTTAAAGATGACTATGAAAGAACTAAGAGGATTCAATCTCCATACAATAAAAGATTCCATGATTTTCAACATAATAGATTTTCAACATAATAAGAAAGATCTCATCGGTTGCCACATCATGATCAATATAGATCTAGGCAAGATCATGGAAATAGAAGCCATATGTGGCATAATTCTAATTATGAGAGAGATGATTTCCCTACTGTTTTACATAATATATTTGATCCACTCAGTGAAGAAAATTCTCATTTTTTAGATTGGGGACACAGGAACAATTGGAGAACGTTATTAAGACATAACACTGTCGAGTCCTCGTTATGTAATGGAAAGAAAAATAACAATAAAAACCGTTTCAGAGGTAAAAAATGAGGTAATATGTTAAGAAAGATTCTCAAAAAGCAGGAGAAAAAAAGTGATTTAAATGTTTCAATAGACACTAATGAAGGAAATATTGATGTTGAAGGAAAAAATAAAATATTTATTTTGACTACTAAAACTCTAAATGAAAGTGAATTATCATTACTCTCAAACAGCCTAAAATTTTCACCTACCTCTATGCTGGATCCTTTTGAGGCATTTATAGACGTACGAAAGTATGTGAGAAAATAGGCACTTAAATTTTTTTTCTACAAAAATATAAAGATAATGAGGAAGTTGAAACAACTGGGAAATTAAATAAGATAGATTCTTCATCTTTGAAGTTTAAAAGGAAATCTAGTTTTTTCCCTACCCATGTGAAGGGTCCTTATGTAGTAGTTGATGATTTTAAAGAAATGTCTGACGCTTATAGAAATAAAGTGACATCTAATTTAACTAAGAAAGAGAGATTGGCTATCACTTCCCTAGGGAAGGATCATAGCATAGTTATAAAACCTTTTGATAAAGGCAGAGGAATCGTTATCATGGACCGAGAAAAATATATTAGGGAAATCCAAAGACAATTGGAAGGCTTAACATACAAAAATTAAGGAATGATCCAACGACAGATATCCAGAATAGATTTTAAAAATTAATCTCCACAATTAAATACTATTATGAAGGAAGTAGATGATTTTTTCAGTGTATTTAATACCCCCTATATATATATTTTACCTAAGGTCCATAAATCTATGACTGATCCTCCGGGTCGCCCAATTATCTCAGGTATTAACAGTATTTCAACAAATCTCTCTGCATATATAGACAGTTTTCGTCAACCTCTAGTTAAAACTACCCCCTCATATCTTAAAGACACACGGGATGTTCTTAAGAAATTGAATACTCTAAAATGGGAGGAAGATTTTCTTCTAATTACTGCTGATGTGACCTCGCTCTACACAATTATCTCACATGAGAAAGGTCTAGAGGCTGTTCAGTTTTTTCTCGACAATTCTGAACTTGAACCTAATTTGAAGACTTTTATTTTGGAGGGGATACGATTTATTTTATTTAACAATTATTCTTTCTTTGATGGCTGTTATTATCTGCAGAAAGTGGGCACGGCTATGGGTACCAGGTTTGCCCCGAGTTATGCTTATCTCTTCATGGCTTATTGGGAACATCTGTATGTTAACCATGTGGAGAGCATCGGGGCGGGCCTGGTATCCTGGCTGAGGTGCATAGACGGCGTTATCTTTATGTGGCGTGGAGGAGAGATGTCCTTTAATCAATTCTGTAGCTATCTTAATAGCAATATGTGGAACATTCAATTTACTTTTAATATCAGTAAAGTTTCTGTTAATTTTTTGGATTTAGAAATTTATATCAAAGGTGGTCTAATTCAAAGTAAATGTTACAGAAAACCCACCGATTGCAACACTTATATTCAAAGAGAGAGTCAGCATCATAATAATTGGCTGAACGGAGTATCGTTCAGCCAGTTTTTGAGACTGAAGCGTAACTGTACTGAAAAGGAAATTCGGAATGAACAGATGGAAACAATGAAAATTAACTTTATGAATAAAGGTTATGATGAAGATCTACTAAATAAAGCCAAATAGAAGGCATCTAATACAAAAGACAGAAGTTGATATATAGGGATGAACCTATTAAGGATAAAAGAATGATACGATCAGAAATACCTTTTATAAAGAAGTTTAGCCATTGTCATAGACAGATGGAACGTATAATACGTAAACATTGGCATATCCTTAAAAAGGACAATATGTTATATAAAATACTTCCAAATGAACCTACCTTTATATACAGGTGAGCGACCAACTTGAAAGATAGGTTCGTTAAAGGTTCCTTATCCAATATTAAAACTGTTGGTAACATCAGAAGTAAAGGTTTCTACAGATGTGGATCTTGTTTGGCTTGGAGATTAGTGAAGAGCGATCAGAGCAAATTTAAAACGTTTTCTGTTCATAACCATGAATATACGATAAACCATTTTATCACATGTAACACAAGAAATGTAATTTATTTTTTAGACTGCACATGTGGTCTAATATATGTTGGAAGAACTTCCAGACCTCTTAAGGTTCGTCTAGGTGAACATTTTAGAAATATTAAAATAGGACTAGATGCACATGCAGTTTCCTTACATTTTAAAGAAAAGCATAATAGTTCTGTTTCAGGAATTTCATACTATGTGGGTATTAATGCCTTAAATAATAATTGGAAATTAAGAAATATAGATAATAAATTGGCTAGAACTGAGATGTCTTGGATTTTTAAGTTGGATACTTTAAGTCCCAGAGGACTCAATAAAGATTTAGAATTTAATTTTTTTTTTATGTTAACCGCACTTACCTATTTAAGGAGTGATATATAGTATGGGTGGTTTTCCACCCATGATAAATGATATTGTTGCCTGAATCTATATTTATAGTTTATATATCTATTAGTCATCATGTGTCTTCATTGAAAAGAGGAATGTTTTTAGTTACAGTGAATCTTACTCAGATTTAATACAGATTTTAGGATTGGCTTATTTCAACAATGAAACTTCTTCAGTGTGATGGTGTCTATTATGTTTATTTATTGTTACTTAGCAACCGAGAAGAGAGGAGGTAGGACGATATACAGACAATCTGGCCCCTGTTTACCATGTAAAAACGAAACCAGAAGTGACGTTACGGGATCGAAACCGGAAGTAACGCTACTGGATCGAAACTGGAAATGACGTCACATAAAGAAACCGGAAGTCAGCATGCGTTCCACCATGTGTTCCACCATCGAAAAGGAAGACTTCCTGTTTCTGTATTCAATCATTTCTCATTGTTTTATTATGGCTGTTTATTGTTCGTTTTTTATTCCTTTTTGATTATGGTCTATTGGGATAAGTCCAAACCACTGGACTACAATTAACTTTTATATAAGGATTTTTTTCATCTTCTTCAGCCTATTGGTTGGGGGTAGTATTTAAGGATGGAATTTCTATAGCTCTCTATGCACCTTGAAAAAGACTTGTATAGTCAAAACATGTTGGAGCAAGAGAGATAAAGATTAGACTTTATATGAGATTACACCCTTCCATTTTTCCATCTTGGATGTGAGGAGGTTTCAGTTGCTTGGACTGATCCCAGGGCCCATGTGATTATATCTTTGCATACTGCTGAACATCCATATTACCTCTGGTAGGAGTGTATATACCATTACTTGTCTGCTGTATATTATTTATTGCTGAATGTGAGTGTTCTCACATATGTTTTATATTGTTGATTTTTTTATATATTAAACGATATTATGTTAGATACCTAATTATTTTTTTTTATATATACCTACTGAAGATCATAATTTGATATTGTGACACAATGAAGCAGGTGGATGAAACAGGAAAGATTTGATTCAAAGGCTTATATTCTATTGTTGTCTTGTGAGTACCCTAACACTGGGGGACAAGATTCTGGATTAATGCACTTTTCTTCTATAAACATTGAATGAACTATTTATTATTTAATATTGTATAGAGGTTCATATTCCCTACAGTATTACACTATTATTTCTTTTTCTTTTTTATGTGACTGTGACGACACTGGGTGACCTGCCTTACCAGAGATGCACTTACATCTTGGAGACATCTATATACTAAATATAAGTATCCTTTTATGAGATTGCATTTGCGCCTTTAAGGGTTTTATATATATTTTATTTTGTATTATTGTTGGTAAACTGGTGTATGTTTACATTTAGAATCTGTTAGACATTTGGAAGTGAAGCGCCAGTGAAATTAGATTTTATTGCTTAATATCAAAATCTTGATGGCCAGGAAGACAACAAAAATTTGCAACAATCCTTGTATTATCATTAAATTATTCCCATAACCTATCCTCCTAGACCTATGAACCAGTTAGCCGGATTTAACCATGTAAAACAGCGATTTCTGTCTAGATCATATTCGGGGTCATTGATGCTTTCTAAATTTGTCTTTCAATCTGTGGATCTCAGCAATATGGGCTTGATGAAGAGTACATAAATAATGTATTATTTATGTTTCACTTTGTAACATATATCAGAATTTATCCACAATTAAATTAGCACACTGGCTTTACACAAAGCTCTTCATTCCCCCCACTGGGAAACATGAAGCTTGTAAATACTTGAGAAACAGGTTTTGGAGCAGTTGCTCAGTAATTACCATATGAAAGATTGTAGCCTGGTTCCTGTGAAAGGTAGTCTCCGCCCACAAGAGGGGGTTTACACATTCACACAAGGAAGAAGGGTCTCTTCATGCTTGGTGACCAAGTTGAGGGGACATGCTGCCATTGCATTGCTCCTAGGTGGACATGCAGGGAAGTGAGCTACCTCATGGACTTCAAAGGCCCTGACTAGTAGGAACGATGGAGTTTTTGAATGAAAAGAATGAATGGTGAGTGCGAGACTGAAAACATAAATGTTATAAATGTTGTAATGTGTTGTTGAATGGAAGATGGTCGAATCTGTACACATATGTGTAGAGTATATGAGAGTGAATGATCATTTATACAGTTGGTAAATGTGATCGGAATTGCCTAAGTTTAATCCAAGAGTTATTTCGAGATTGTGTTGGTTTTAAAAGTTAGACCTCGGTTTGGTATGGATAATGTTAAATGCATGCCTTGTAATAATGTTGCAATGCTGTGTAGATATAACAGGTATGGTGTTAGTCTGATTTGTATATGATTGTGTAGTCTAATGAGATTGCATTGGCAGTAAATTAGGCCATTACGAGCACATGTATTACGATCGCTGACACTGTGTTTGACTCCTGTAGGGCTGTACAATTCTTGGAATTCCTGTTGTGTTTGGGATAGATTGTTGGATTAAATGGAAGCATTTGTGTTATATATAGTCATGTGTGGTTCTGTGTTGGTTTAATGCTATAATGGAGTTTCGTTGGAAATAGTTATAGTAATTGTATGGAAATGGTTGTGCATAGTTTGTTTGTTAAATAGAATGGTGGTGTCGGAAAAGTATTTTGTGGGATAGTGAAGAAACCGTGTAGATGGTATTGGAAAGTCTGCTATGCTGCTGAGGATTTAGATGCATAGTAAGTGATTGAATTGTTTTGTTGGACTGTTGGTTTAAAGGGTTAGTTTGTGGCTCTGAATCTCTGAGATAATGTGGTTGAAATAAAATGTGTTAAAATGGCTGTTGGACTTCGAATACGATATGTGAGATGAATGGAGTGTGTCTGTGTGGTCTTTATCCCCTCCCCCTGCACATACACATTCCCATAGGTATAGCTTAAAACATACACACACACACACACACACACACACACACACACACACACACACGCACACACACACACACACACACACACACTTTTTGACAATAGTTTGTAAAAATACACACATAATTACTTATATATTTATATTATAGGCAATAAAAGTAATATACGGCACCAAAATCTATAATTTGTGTAAAATATTGTTACCCTTTTTACTGTTTTATAATATAATACAACACACTTTAAATGAAGTTCTATCTTGCTGTGGTTATTCTTGAAGATAGGAGCATAAGCTATTATAAGAATATTAATCCTGTGGATTTAAGGGAAAATAAGAATTATATTTCTTGGGTTACATCACAAGTACCTTTGCAAAGAGTTGGTTGACTGCAATTGTCATATATAACGGTATTAAATGGTCATACAGACATTTGCCAGAATATTAAGAAGATTAAAACCCATCAAAGGAGGAAATCCTTTTACAAGGCTGCAATGGGGTCACTGAAATTATCTGTAATTTATGAGCAGCAGGTGGAGCCTACTATCTTGCACATGCCCCCTTGGGCTGCTGTGAGGTAATCAAGTATCAGCTGATGCTGTCTAAGTACATTAACATGAAAACACAAAGTGTCAGTCTGAATTTCTAGTATGTTCAAGCTCTGGTCAGTGACATTATCAAATAGTTTGGCCAAGGCCTCTTTGTTATGGGCATTGTTTACAATGAAATGGGAGACTGATTGCATATCCAGCAATCAGAAAGTATTCCTGTTTCTGCAAGCTTATAATGCATCTGAACAAATCTATTGTCCCATGGGTCCTGCAAGTGTTTATGTAACTTTTTTGTGCTACGATTGTGGTATATTGATCCCTCAACCAGATCTTGTGTTTGAGGATCCAAAAAAAGGGACCGGACTAAAACTGCAATTGCAAAAGACATTAGCCCAGCACAGATCACTTCTTTAGCAACAGTTGACTCCTATTGTCCTGACCCATTGCTTATCTTTTAATGGTGTCTGTTAATTTTCTTGCAGCGTGAAGGGTGGATCCACGAATCTAGTCCTTCCACCTTCACTGAGGTAGGTGTGGTCAGCAACACTAGAAAAGGACCTTCAAAGCGTGGCTCAAATACTTTCCTGACATGTTTCTTTATGCATACACAGTCCCCTGGCTCTAGAATGGGATTTCCACTGATCTGATCAGGATCTGAAATCAAAGCAAAAACCTGATGGTGGATTTTGGTTAGTTCTTTCTACAATTTTATCATAGAGTCAGTCAAGTCACCATGTTTATGCTGTAACTGCAGAGGAAAATAACTAACTTAGTTGAAGTACCAAACATTATCTCATAAAGGGTTAGTTTGGTTTTGGTATTTCAGGTATTCCTGACAGAGAACAAAGCTAATGGTAGACATTCCAGCCAAGTTTTCTTTGTTTCAGCCATTTTCTCTAATTTCAATTTAATAGTCCTATTCAGCCTTTTAACTTTCCCGCTACTTTGCGGATGGTATGATGTGTGGTGGGCCTGTGTGATGCCTAAAATCTCCCCTATGAAATGTGTGCCTCTGTCACTTTCAGTGACTTCTGGAACCCCATATGTGCAGACCAATTCAGCCAGGATTTTCTTTGTTACAGTTTTTCTGTTTGCTGCCCTACAAGGCCATGCCTCCAGCCAACCTGAGAAAAGGCCCTGCCAACCATACATCTTGGTATTCAACTGCTCCCTCTCCTTTCCACTCCCCTAGTTCCTTCAGAGAGATTTTGCTCTGCATGGTTTTGAAAGTTTTAAAGTCAAATGATTCAGTGCTCACTGTCATAACTGGGGTAGGAAGGGGCTCTAGAACTGCCTTTTTTGCTGCTTGGTCTGCCACGGCATTTCCCCTAGTCTGCATGTTGTCTTCCCTAGTGTGTGCTTTGACCTTTACTACTGCTACTTGTTTGGGCAGCTGTAGTGCCGTGAAGAGTGACAGTATGTAGTCCGCATTGTTTATGGGTTTACCTACAGAGCCTACAAAATCTCTGCTTCTCCATATTGGGCCATAGTCGTGAGCTACCCCAAAAGCATAGTCAGTGTATATATTGACCGTCTGCCCTTCAGCATGAATACAGGCTAAAGTCAGAGCTGCCAGCTCACCTTGTTGGGCTGAACAGACTAAAGGTATTGGTTCTTGAAACAGTATGTCTGTTTCTGTTGTGACTGCATAACCTGTGTGTGGGGTGCCTTCTGTGTAGTACCATGAACCATCCACAAAGAGGTGCAGGTTCAGCCTCAGGTATTGGAAGATCTTGTTTGTGGGGAGTGCTGGCTGTCTCTTGATTCATTAATCCAAGGCAATTATGACTGTCACAAAAAGAAAAGAGAGGTTATTTTCTGTATCTTCTCCTGTCACCTCTGCACCAGTCTCAATTTCCTCCCCATCATATGTCCACCCTATCATTTTTCTCCCCTTTTTTGAACTCAGTGGTAATAATGTAGTTGGGTTCAAAGTAGTACATATTTTGATTGTGACATTTGAGGGTGCTAACAAGGCTACCTCATACTTAGTTAACCTGGCAATAGACAGATGCCGTCTTTGTGCTTGGTTGAGAATTTCAGTAACTGCATGTGGAATTTGTATTATCAACAAATGTCCCAATAAATGTCTGCAACATTTTCTAAGAGCAGTGCAGCAGCACATGAGTGTGCCCCTCTTATTACTGAGTCTAAGTGTAGAGAGTAATATTGAAGGGGTTTTTGTCTTACTATGTTCTTGCTTGAGTACTCCCTGTGCATGTCCTTTTTCCTCATGGCAAAAAGGTTGAATAGCTTTTCATAATCAGGGATGGCTAGTTGTGACTATTATGTACTATATCTAATGACTGATTGTTATTTTCTGTTGAATTCATGTATGACAATGTATATTGTATGTAACCTTGTAATGTAATGTCAGTATGTGTTTTGCTAGATGACATGAGTCTGAACTGCAAGTGTTAATAATCTGTTGAAATTAGCCAGAACAGGATGAGATAGGCATCTCTGAGGAGTTTGAAGCCCCAAAGTTGTAAACCATCTAGCCAAGCAGAATGAGCAGAGGTGAGAACTCAAGGTCCTGTGAACATTCATGATCTCAGGACATCCCTAGCTTACTTTGAAAGCCCTGTGACATTTGAAAGATCAATCTGTCCTTATTGACAGCTAAACTCCAAAGGTGGGGAGTGAGAGCAATGTGGAAAAAGGTTTAAAATCTTCTGCCTTAGACAATAACATATGCATTTTCATGAGGGGGTCTACCAAGACTGAAATGTCCGATATTTCCCAATTGTGTTCCCTCACACATCAAGTCTTAACTAGTAAATAGGGACTCTGGTTTTATTTCCTATTTTATTTCTGAAACTTATTTGTGCAATTTATTGTATGTCTTGTCATTAACTTTTTTGTAAGCAAGCCTTGGAAATATTTTTCGGATTAAAATACATTTAATCTAGCATTTTCTCCGTGATTCTTTGTGAATTTATGAAGCCCAGGGAGGCTCATGCTACATGTGTATGTGATTTAAGTGGGAAACATTAATAAGTGGATTTGGTGAATGTAAGGACACCATAAATAAATACCGCATGGTGGCAGAAAAGGTGTATTCATTGCTAAGTGACTAAGGTGACGCCAGTCACGGCCAACTGTTCAGATTGCTGTATCTGGGACAGGCTGGGCGTTCGTGACAAACTGGTTGTCAGCTTGGTGGGATTGATAATATTTTTATTTTTATAATAAGAACTTAAATGAATTAGTGGTGTGTGATTCTAGAGAGTCAGCATCCTAATTGACCCGAGATTACGCTCAAGGCTTACAAAATTTTAAAGGACATACTGCACATATAGTTTCTGTTCCCCCCTTTTCTTGTTTTCTTTTCTATTTTTTATTTGGTGGAAGTGTGAGGTCCAGGATGGCCCCTGACTATAAGCAGATGAAAAAGGATGAGCTTTTGGCTTTGTGTGTCAAAAGAGAAATTGTTGTCGTCCCCAGCAGGAACCGAGAGCAACTGATTCAAGCGCTTGTGGAGGCTGATCAGAAACCAAAAGTCGGAGGAGGAGGCAATAAAGAAAACTTCTCTGCTTCAGGACAGCAGTCAGCACTGGACATTACCACAAATACCTCTGTTCAATCAAGTGAGAAATCTACCCTGGACAGTTACCTTCATACTGCTCTCAAACAGCTGAAGGATGCTGATTCTGCAACCTCGCTGCAGCTGATCCAGCAACTTCAAGAGGCTGCGGAACGCCGTGCAGACAGGGAGGCTACCGAACGTCGCGCTGCTTCAGGCTGCAGAGCGTCAGCTGAACACGAACACCAGCTGGAACTAGCCAGTTTGGTGGACCGAGGTCCGGGTAGGAAAAAACCCAGGCACGACCAATTCCCTGTGTTGGAAAAAGGCGGTGACCTTAATACGTTCCTGAGGGGATTTGAAAGAGCTTGTCGACAGTTTGAACTGGACCCTAGTGAGTGGGCCAGCTATTTAACCCATGTACTGAGAGGAAAAGATTTGGAAGTTTGTAGACCTTCCACAGGAACTATATGGCGATTATGTCGTAATTAAGAAAGCTTTGTTACTTTGTTTCAACATAACTCCTGAGGCTTATCTGCAGAAAATCTGAGACTCAAGGCACAATCCCTCTGATACCTATGCCGGACTGTTAGCGCAATTATCATCCATGATGCATCAAAGGATTGAGGGATTGCAGGTCCTGAACTATGATAACCTAAAGGATCTTAGTCTCCAGGAGCAGTTCCTCACAGTGTGCCAACCTGAGGTGAGGGAATGGGTTGTGGATTGGGACTCTAAGACAGCACAAGCGGCTGCTAGCCTGACTGGCAAGTACAGTTACCAGGGCTCCTGTAACGAAAAAGAGTTGGGGAGCGCCAGGGAAAACTACGTGGAAATAGAGGCAACCTGGAGGATCACCACTGAGTTCCCCATCAACCAAACCAGCTGTTGTTGCACCCTTTGGGGGCAGGGCAAACCTGTTTTGGCAACTGGCCGCAGGTGTTTTACATGTGATGAAGTGGGGCACATTGGTGTCAATTGCCCCAAAAAGAAGAAAACAACTCTTTCTCCTGTGGAGGGCCCAGCAGGAAAGCCAGTTCCGGCCGTCCTGTGTGCCGGAGGACCCCAAGAACGGCCCAGAGACAATTTGCAAGCGGTTAAGGAAGGACACCAAGTCGCACTTGGATTGTTAGACTCTGGCGCAGATCTGACTCTTGTACATCCAGCTCTAGTAAGGCCTGAGAACATTATTCCCGGGAAGACTCTGGCTACCCCTAGCCAGAGTGTACTTAGATTGGGGATCTGGCAGAGGAATACGAGACGTTGGGGTACTAGATATGGTTTTCAAGCATTTTTGGATTAAAAACTGCTGATGAAAGCAGATCAATTCTGATTGGTAAGTATTTTGGGGTTTTCTTATTTTTAATAAATATATGTTGTATTAATGAGGTGTTTATTGTTTTTATTGGATTTTTATTATTTTTATTAAAATTTGTGTTTTTTTAACATTTTGTTTTGTGTAACTACAGGTCTTAACCAGCCCTGGGTGTCTGGCCAGGTTGTGGTTCTCCAAGTGCCAGCATGCCCTGGCTGCCATGGGTATGCTGGTGCTTGTAAATATACAAGTATCAGCATGCCCAAACTGTTTATGACAGCCCAGACTGGCTGGGACTTGTAGTTCCACAAAACAAAATGTCATCTGTTTATTTTTTACATTATCTTCAACATTATTACCTTACTACCCACAGCCCATGGGGAAGGAAGAGCCCTAGTGCTTTCAGCACTGGGCTGGGTGTCCCTAGAGGGGGGGCCCGCTCATTTTTTTCGGTGGACCTCACTCCCTAGGGAATCCAGGCAAGCGCTGAACAGCCTGGGGTTGGTGTGTCATTATGGCAGGGGGACCCCTGCTGCGTGTCCCCTGCTATAGTGCCACCCACCCCGGCTAGTTTGCCTAGTGCTGGTTATGTGAAAATCGGGGTGGCCCCACACAATTTTTTTCCCCGATTTTCACATAACCAGCAGTAGCCTGGCAGCACTAGGGTTAATAGTGAATAGAGGGGGGACCACACGGGGTTTTTTTTTTTACTTTTATCTATTTTTAAACTTTTGACAGCTGCCGGGACCTCCGACTGTATAGACAGGGACAGTGTAACAGTGATGTGTTTAATAAACACGCTGCTAGCAAGCAGCATGTTGTATTTAGCGATTTTTAAAGCAAACTCAGGAGAGTTTGCTTAATCGCAGCTTCATAGATTTCAGACTTGTATAGCTTGAGTGGCAAACAGTCGGGACTTTGATCTCTATCGATTTTGGAAATAGCGATTTTGACAGAAACACATTTCTGGTGATCTTACATAAAATCTCAGCTTCATACATTAGCGAGTTTCAACTCTCCCGAGAAAATCGCTGGATTTGCATAATCGCACCTTGATACATTTATCCCCAGGACTACAAAGTATAATATTTATACTTTTATAGTATTTATAGATATCACCATATGTATTTATGAGATATTTTATTTTTTGATGTGCTGGGGCATATTTTCATTATGTACTACACTATATATTTTCTTCTTTTCTTTCATATGTACACATTTCCTTGGAGAGAATTTGTGGAATAATTGAGAAATTGAAACAAGAAGTATCCACATGAACCCTTTATTATAATTTGAAAGATTTCTGTTAGCAGAACCGAAGCCTGTTAAGTACATATGAATATATATTTGTCTTCTTCTATATGGTTGATATGTTATGCGTGTGATGTATACACATTTATGATATTGTGATCTTACTAATAGAGTGGAGCTCAGGAGTGTATTTGGGCAGCAATGCATAGGAAGTGCTCACAAGGAGTACAATATATAGAATTTGATAGTGACATGGGCCTATATCAGTTTATCCATGCTGAAAGGTGCAGTAAGGCAGCTTTGTATGATCATTGGGCTAAGGAGCTGGAAAGCTAGTTAGAGTGTCACGGTAAATAGGGCAGCAAGTGTGGTTAGAAGGTGAGAAAACAAGCAGCAGCAAATATAAAAAAGGTCACAGCAAATATGCAGGTTTAAGGAGCATGGTTGACAGTTCAGCAGGGACTGTCCAGGCCATGCACAAAGCAGGTGCATGAATAATTCACTATCTTATTTATGGGTGGTGTTTTTAATAGTAGAGCTTATCATCATCATCATCAACAACATTTATTTATATAGTGCAAGCAAATTCCGTAGCGCTTTACAATTGCTTAGAAACAACTTATTAAAAACATGTCATTAGTTACACAATAACAATTAATTTGTTTACTATCTATATCTAATAAGAAAGCTTTTTCAAGTGGTCACTTTAAGTACTTAACCGAAAATAATTGTTTGCTACATAAAAATGAAGATTATGTTGCAATATTGAACAAAATAAAATATAGAAAAAGTAACAATTGCTAAAAAAATAATTTGTTTCAGAAACCTGGCATTGTAAATAAAATATAGTTATTGCAATAGTGTCTATAATCAGCAAGCTTACAATGCCGCAGTATATGTTTGGCATACATATTTATATAGTAAAAAGTTTAGGGCATAAGTGGAATTAACAACACAGGTCTGCGATGAAAAAGCTTTTTTAACGAAGTTATGTGATACTTATAGATTTTTGGCTTCTGAACACGAAAATGACTCCCGATTTTGCATATCACATCACGTTTTTCTGCAAAACATGTATTTATGAATAAGTAATTTTTTTTTATATTCTTTAAAATAATAAATGTATTCTGCCTAAATTTATTATAGCACATTGTCTTAAATTAATTCAGTCGTTAGTATAGTGTCACTCACCGGACCTCTGGTTCCTCTAGGCCAAGATCCAGTTCACTCACTGCACTGCTGGAACCCGTGCAACGCCGCGGCCGTCCACCATCTTAGCTATGCTTCTGCGCATGTGCAGACCGGAGGACTGTTAAAACCTTCTTCCTCTTCTCATTGGTTCACTAATTGCCTCTCCCTATTTAAGGCACCCCTGACTTACTTCCCTTGCCTCTTCTTCGTCCTCACTCTACTGAGGTAACCAAGGAGTTCTCATTTGCTGGATCGTGTTACGTATCAGCCGCAGTACATCTCCAGCGTACCTGCTACCACACCTGTCAGCCGCAGACATCTCTACGTTACCTGGTATCATACCTACAGCCTGGATAAACCTCATCTCCACATTAGTGGTAATACCTTTCAGCCGCAGACATCTCCACGTTACCTGGTATCGTTCCTGCAGCCTGGATAAACCTCATCTCCACATTAGTGGTAATATCTGTCAGCCGCAGACATCTCCATGTTACCTGGTATCGTACCTGCAGCCTGGTTAACTTCATCTCCACATTAGTGGTAATACCGGTCAACTGCAGATATCTCCACGTTACCTAGTATCGTATCTGCAGCCTGGATTACTTTATCTCCACAGTAGTGGTAAATACCTGTCAGCCGCAGTACATTCCCTTGTTACCTGCTATTGTACCTGCCGTCTGGATGACCTTGTCTCCACGTCAGTGGTATACCTACCAGCCGCAGTGCATCTCCATGTTTCCAGTTATTATACCTGCCGTCTGTATAACCTCGTCTCCACGTCAGTGGTAATACTTACCAGTCGCAGTACATCTCCAGCATTACTTACTACCGCATCTGTCGTCTGATATCTTATCTCCACGTCAGTGGTAATCCCTGTCAGCTGCAGTTCATCTCCGTGCTATCTACCTCTGAACTGCCATCTGGATTACCTTTTCTCCATATTGGTAGCATACTTATCAGCTGTAATACACCTCTAGTGTTGCTTGCTCCTGCACCTGTCATCTGATATATATATCCTCCACGCCAGTGGCAATACCTGCCACCCACTGAAGCATCCTCGTTATTGTGCGCATCATCGGCTGACCACAGAACAGTCTCTATTCTCCAGTGACTTTCCTGTTAACTTCAGAGCCTCTCCTACTACCTAGCTCGGGCTAGCATCTGACCACCATCTTGTATAGCTGTAGTCCACTAAGCTCTACCATACTCTACAGAGGGCTGTGACCTGCACAGTGGAAGCCGCTAAAACCCATATTTCCTTGAGAGAGTTCCTGGAGAAGACCAGCTGCTTTGTTAGACTCCACGCCTCTGGTGGGTAAAGTCAACTATTGGTAGATTCTGGGTCGAGACTCCTAGTGACAGTGACATATAGAACTTTACAATTCATTTCTCGTCATAAAACTTCCCCCCGCCCAGTGCCAGATTAAGGTTCACATGGGTCTGGAGCTGAAATTTACAAATAGCCTAAACCCCATACTGTCTGAAGGAACATTGCACACACACAGAACAACTACAACTACAAGGTGAGCTGGTGAAGGTGGAATCAAATACAACAGATGCAACACAGTTTTGTCCTGTGTACCACCACATACACACACCTACCACCACATACACACATATACACACACACAGTACACACCCCACATACAGCACATATACATTCATAGATTCTTCAAAAATAAGTTTAAAAGCTATTTTATGGCACAATGGCAACACATACTCGTCAATACCATTAGCACATTCAGTCTATTTTAAAGAAACATGAAAATTTGAAAACTGTTTTGGAACTGATTGAATATGCAAGACACAACTGGTTAATATGTGGAGATCTTAAAATTGTATGCATGGAACTTGGCCAGCAACAAGGTTACACTAAATTCCCATGTTTATTCTGTGAATGGGATAGCAGAGCTAAAAATTTACATTGGCAAAAAAACAATTGGGAGCTCGAAAAAGTTTAGAATTTGGAAAAAATAATGTCATCAAATCCAGTTTAGTAGATCCAAATAAAGTTTTACTTCTACCTCTACATATAAAATTAGGACCGATGAAACAATTTGTAAAAGCACTGCTTAAAGATGGAGAAACTTTCAAATATCTTTGCACCAAATTCCCTAACATATCCAATGCTAAACTGAAGGAAGGCATTTTAACAGGCCCGACATTAGAAAGTTAATAAAAGATGAACATTACAATCTTGTAATGAATATTGTGGAACTTTCGGCATGGACTTCGTTCAAACAAGTGATTTCAAAATTTTTAGGCAATGTCAAGGATCCAAACAACAAAGAAATTGTCAGGGAAATGCTTAATAGTTACGGAAACCTTGGCTGCAATATGAGTCTATAGATTAATTTTTTGGATTCACATATTGACCATTTCCCAAATAATATCGGAGACTACAGTGAAGAACAAGGTGAAAGGTTCCACCAAGACGTTAAAGATGTAGAAAGAAAATACCAGGGTCGTTGGACGTCAGTATGATGGCTGACTACTGCTGGATGATACACAGAGATGACACAGAAAAAACTTATAAGCGGAAAGCGACAAAGCGAAGTTTGAAGACAAAAAAACAAGATATTAATGATTTTTTCAATAATTATGGGTTTTATTCTATTATTGTTTGATTTTATTGTTATTTTATTATGTAATTAAGACAAAAACACAGTGATATCATCTACACTTCTTCGTATTTCACTATAAATAAGTCAAGAACAATTAAACTTCTTGTTTTTCCTGAAAAATGTATGTAACCCCCTTATAGGTAAATATGATGTGATAAAAAAATTTATATACTATTTCTTGATGTACACAGAAGTATAATTAAGAATATAAAAGTATTATTAAAAAAGCTTTCAATACCTTAAATTTCGCAATTTGTGCAAAGTCATCGTTAATGGAGGCATTCAATCCCTAGATGGCAATATCACTTCAAACCACAACACCAAAACATAATAATACATTCTCTAACAGTTAATCAGATAAAAGACAAAGGTGCCTTATCAAGTGTCATGTTGAGAGTTTTTATCAGGAACACAATGTTTTCACAAACACTATCCTCCGAGCAGAGAATGTTTAGAGGGAAGCCAGAGGTCAAAACCAGATAGACGAGAGCGGTCCCAGGGATAACACGAGAAAGGAGTCCGGAGATCAAGCCAAAGGTCAGAGCCAAACGCAATGCAGAAACAGGAACAGAAGTCTGGAGCTGGTAAACCAATACTCTGGCACCAGATAAGGACAGAATGAGGTTTAAATAGAAGGAATGTGCTCCCTGATAGGTGAGGATGATTAGGCGATCAGCTGCAGCTGGAACGACGGCAAAGCAGATGAAGAGCATCCTGCTGCTAGGCAATGTTTCCCATTGCCTCTGTTTGTTCCCCACCCCTCTAGTATGTTAGCTATCATGAGCAGGTTCCGCTATTCCTCCTGTCTCCGCTCCTCAACTCCTTGTTCTCATGGAAGGGTTTCTTAACATTTTGCTCTATCTTCTGAAGTAATTGCTATTTTCTCATGTTCATACTGTTGCACCTACAGTATATGTATTCATATGATGTAACTGGTATGCTTCTGTTTTCTGTATTATATTTCTGTATATTCTGTGTCACCTAGTAAATAAATTTTAATGATGATGCTGATGATAATGATTTAGGTGATTTCTATTTGTTTTCCTGTGTGACAATTCAACCTTCATTATATAGTATAAAGAAGATGCAGATGTTTGGGAGAGCAAAGTAGGTTTCAATTTCTGTTTTAATATATGATATAAGATGATCTCATATGAGTATTATATACCTCATCACTGTCCTTTTTAGATAAGGGAAGAGATGGCCTCCTTGAGTTTGAAGAGGTGGATCATGCAATGTCATGTACGTGCTGTACAGTAAGGGCATGCATTTGCAAGTTAAAGAATTTATGGTTAAATGTGTGCAACTGAAATACAGATGTGGGAACCCTTTACTCATATGCAAATGGGGCAATTATAATTTAGGCCCACATTATTCACTATGCAGTAAGTTAGACATAGGTGTCAATAAAATAATAAATAAAATAATGAAATATGTAATAAGCATCACAGAGAGCAAAACATTGAAAAAATACAAGTAGTACTAAATATACACAAATTTAACACAGAGAAAGGAGTCCGTACTGACAGACACATAGGTCCTGATTCACTAAGGCATGTAAAACGAACATAGTGTGCATGTTTTTTAAAATGCACATAATTTGGGCATATGCCCGTCCGTATTCAACTACAAGCAGATCTGAAGAAACATCTTCTTGTTGAATACGGGTCTAGATATGCTCTGCATATATGGCACTTGACGTATTGAGACACAACACACTGCAGGATACATACAATACATATAAGCAATATAAATTCCCATCAGAACGCAGAGGGAAAAAAAGTTTTCAATTATTATCACCTGTTAATAATATAGTCATTAATGAAAAATCATTAAAAAAAATAATCATGAAATACCCTACATGAGATATATTATTCAGAATGTTATTAATGTCTACTGTGCACAAAATACATTTTTACAGTTGCTCTTTATTGAAAACACACGTTCTAACTTGCATACACGACCATTATCACTATCAGTCGGCACTTGCATCTGACATGTAGCTGGTGCAAGTAATATAATACGACTGAAAGATTTGTACCTTAGAAATGCTCAAAGTTTGAATCGGACCCTGCTGCATGCACTCCAGCTTGGCACGCCTTTACTGTAAGTGTACTTTGCACTCAAAGATGAATAGCATACATATGCGGTCTCTGGCATATAGTTCATTTTTTAATCGACATATATCAGCATTTATGTTCCTTAATAAATCGGGCTCATAGACTGAGCTAGGATACACAATAGGCTTTGACTAAGGAAACTGGTTAAATGATATAGGATTCCAAACCGGGTAAGCTGCTAGGATAGTATGAGCATAACAGACACTGTCCAGAGACTCTAAATAAGACAAGTAACTGAAGTGAAGTACAATTACCAGTCTGTGGGAGTCCCACAAGAAATATATAAATAGATTTATTGCTGAAGCTGTGTATTGTATATAGATCATTTGCATAGGAAAGTCTGACAAGGTATGCATGGCAAAAGATATAGGTTTGCTTTTTCTTAAACGTATCTTTGTTTTCAGGGGATAGCTGGCAAATTTTATTCCGTGGGGAGCAAGACTCGGCTCAGCAGCCTATTAGAATTATTTTAAAGGTAAAAAAATGCAGGTAGCACTGTGACTCAGTCCAAGGTAGCCCACTGTGAGACCGGCTCAGGGAACAAATGTTCCCCAGCCCAGCCAGTCCCTTTTTGTTGTCTTAAAATCTTGGGAGTTATGTGAGTATGCATGTAATGAAAAAGACCTGCACATCATACATCAGTATCTATGATAATAATGACTGCTATAATGGTCTGGATTCATGTGGGGGATAATGCTAACAACATAAAGAATTAATGGTAAGATCTGAATACCAGGGACATGCTGTACTTTAAAAAATTCCATGGCATCATTAGTGGCAGGGGCTGACTGCCGGACTTTAGCCCAGGGGGCAAGCACACAGTACTGGCCCATAAGTAGCGGCTCATCCTTAAAGGGTGGTTTTTGGTACAATATATATTTATCAATATGAAAAAGAGGCTATTTTAGTGTTGCTTGACCCAGCGATACTCTATTATCATAAATTATAAATCTTAAATAATGAAAATAAATAATGCAACAAAAAAAAACAAACCTCACTTTATATTGCATTTTATTGTTTATATTTTCTCCCTACAATTATTTTTTTTTTTACATACCTGGCTGATTATAATGGGGTAAACATATATAACACTATATAGCAATTAAATCACAACAATAAGAGCAACAAATAACAGATATGTTTGTCCCATCATTACACTGTTCCCTCTTAATCATACTGCTGCCCCCTTCATCACACTGCACCCCTTCATCACACTGTTCCCCCTTCAACACACTGTTGCCCCTTCATCACACTGTCCCCCTCATCACACTGTCCCCCTCATCATGCTGTTCTCCCCTTAATCACGCTGTTCTCCCCTTATCACACTATTCTCCCCTCATCACACTGTTCCCCCTTCATCACGCTGTGCCCCTCATCACACTGTTCATCTTCATCACATTGTGCCCTTTCATCACACTGTGCCTCTCATCATACTGTGCACACTTATTAAACAGTCCCCCCATCATCACATCATTCTATTCTACTTATCTCTTTATGGTCTTCTTTTCTTCTGTCTTCTTCTTTTCTTCTCAGTTGCTCCTCTTAGCGCAGCTGCTACTCTCAGTGCAGCTCCTCACTGACAGTGTCGGGAAGTGATAATGGTTTCACACCAGATAGCCATTGAGGAGGGAACAAAGCACTGAGACGTCACACTGGGGGCGGCAGTGTGCTAAGAGTGGCGATTGTCTCAATTTTCCATCCCAAGAAGGAGCAGAGGCAGGGCACTGGGTGTCAATCTGACACCCTGGCCCATCAATACTGTGATGATTGTAGCCATGTCACTCACACACAGTAATGTGCTGCTACAGAACTGCTGTAGTCTGAGGGAGGAGCCCTGTAGCACTATTATCAGAGAAATGTAGTGCAGGCAGGCTATGTAGTCCGTGCATAGGTGACCACATCGCATACTACTCAATGCAGCCACATCATTCATAAATTGAATATTGTACTACAAGCTGTGGTATAGTAAATACATCTTTCGCATTTATTAATACCAGCATCAAGGCAGTATTCTCTGTTGTATAAATGACACATAAACCCTTTGAAAAAGTCACGCAGCTGACGAAACCGGTAGGGAACCCGCCCACTAGACCAAACAACGAACAACTAAGTATTCTATACAGAGATGCTAGTGAACTCATACAGAGGTCTGAATGGGAGCAAAACACTTTAACACCATGGTGACTGGATGTGACTCCTACTCATTGTCGGACTGGGGCATTAACGGCCCACCATGTTGGGGGGCCTGGTGCACTTAAGACATGGGGTTATAATTTTAGAGAAATTTTAGAAAAATACACAGGCAAAACTGTGTGCACTACCATTAGGTGAACGCAGCTCTGCGTTCACGAGCAGTACTGTGTGAAGCGGGACATAACTCCCAACTGTCCTTGTAGTAGGACCAAATCCTGACTAAGCAAGACAGTCACCCAAATTCGGGACTGCCCCACCAAATTCAGGACAGTTGGCAGACTGTGCTGCTCTCTCCTACTTGTCTTGTCACTTTTACCACCTGTGGCAACTGGTTTGTTTAGATCAGCTGCTGCTTGTCTGGATCAATCCTTGGAGGCCCTATTGGAAAAAAAATAGGTACATTAAATTTAAAAAACTCCAACTAACCCCGGCATTAAATCAACAACACCCACATTTAATAATTGGGCCTCCCTCCAGCCCCAAAATCAAAGTAATAGTAGTCACATTTGATAAACAGATCTATTTCCCTCCAACCAACACCAACATTAAATTAATAGTATTCCCATTTAATAAATAAACCCAGTACCCTTGCTCTAAACAGCCCTAGCAATAAATTCATAGCATTTACATGTAATATAACCATTTCCCATGTCCATCCTCCCTAAATTCAGCCCCACATTCAATTAAAATTCACCCCAGCATTAAATTAAAAGTCCCATCACCCCATCTTAATTTAATAGGCCCCACCAATAAGTTAAATTGCCCACCAATAAATTAAATTGCCCCACTATCACCCCACAAATAAAATAGCATCCATTAAATAATTAGCCCCACCTAAACTCCACCATTAAATTAATAGCCTACCTTCCACCTATGTACTATTAAGACAGCCCCCCATTTCCTCACACATTATAGCCCCCCTCCTTATAGTTTAGCATAGGCAGCCCTCCCTATATTTTAGTATAGGCAGGCCCCACCCTCCTTCCATCCTTATAGTTTAGTATAGGCAGGCCCCCCCATTTCATCCCTATAGTTTAGCATAGCCAGCCCCCCTATAGTTTAGTATATGCAGCCCCCCACCACCTATCTATAGTTTAGTATAGGCAGGCCCCATCTCCATCCCTATAATTTAGTATAGGCAGCCTCCCTTCATCCCTATAGTTTAGTATATGCAGGCCCCCCTCCCCTCCTTCCCTATTGCTTAGTATAGGTAGGCCCCTCCCTCCATACTTATAGTTTAGTATAGGCAGGCCCCCTCCATCCTTATAGTTTAGTATAGGCAGCCAGCCCTCCCTGCATCCCTATAGTTTTGTATAGACAGCCCCCCCGCCTCCATCCCTATAGTTTAGTATAGACAGGCCCCCCTCCCTCTATCCCTATAGTTTAGTATAGACAGGCCCCCCTCCCTCCATTCCTATAGTTTAGTATAGACAGGCCCCCTCCCTCCTTCCCTTTAGTTTAATATAGGCAAGCCCCCACCCCCTCTTTATAATTTAGTATAGGCAAGCCCCCTCCAACCCTATAGTTTAGCATATGCAGGCTCCCCCTCCCTCCATCCCTATAGTTTAGTACAGGGAGTCTCCCCTATAGTTTAGTATAGGGAGCTCCCCAACCCCCCCCTATTGCTTATTATAGGCAGCCCCCTCTCTCCATCTCTATAGTATAGGCAGCCCCTCCCACCCTCCCTCTATCCCTATTGTTTAGTATAGGCAGCCCCCCCCCCCACTCACTTACCTTTAGCTCTGGGCAGCATCGCAGGCCAGTCCAACGATGCTCCTACTACTCAAAAGTGAATGTGAGAACATCGATGCCACACTTTAATTAAAGAAACCGCTGCAAGAGGATATTAGTGTGAGGATGGATTGGATCCACTTAGAAGGCATACAGACATTCAACACCATAGGCTTCATTTTTTATGGATAATGAGCCGTAAGGAACTACTGTTCAACCTTATGCAGTAAGGACATATTAAGGAAGACTTACACTAGACTTTACCACATGTTTTGGGAAATTTATTGGATTCAACAACGGGTTACAGACAGGAGATAAACCTCCAGCCCTCCTTTGGATAAGAATAATTGGCAGATTTAGTTGCTGAGAAATTAAGAGGACAGATTTTGGCCCTGGCATAAGATACATGTAGAGATGGAGATATGGTATGCTGATTTACATTAAGTGATGGAGTTAGAGAATTGTATAGGCTAATTAATTATTTTTGGAATTGAATGGGAGAAAGTAAATGCAATGATGGCAAAAATGCAAAATCCCTCATCAAAACAGCTCACTGCAGACTTTGGCCAAAATTGGTGACAATTGGGACAGTTGTCAAGGGATCCTTAGAAAATAGACTGGAAATAACTGGGAAAAAAATAATGCTGTAAACAGTAATATAAGAGCAAAAACAGCTCAAATGACATTATTTTACCTAGTTTTCACAATTTTTAATTAAGTTCAGATCCAAAGCTAAAAGCAAAACCTTTTACAATGTTTTGGCAAAATATGTCACAAAATATTTTAGAACTAAAACCACATTCAAAACCAAAACATGGATGTCAGTGCATATATTTACTTTAGAACCAACTGTCCCATATAGCCTTATGTGCCACCAAACAGTCAATATGCTATGTGAGGATACCACCCTTAGCTGGGATGGCAGTTACCCTCTGTGGGATTCAACTCACTCGGGTAGACCAGAATATATCCAAAATAAGACTTTATTACGACAGCACAACACCACAAGACGTTCACAAGTTACAGGGTAAATGGTAGCATGTATCCTCCAGCAGCCTATTGCAGTCAGCACTCCAAAGTCATAATCACTGTCTCTTTCAGGCCCTTATCCTCCCTATTCCTCCCTATTACCACTACCGATTAGCAAAAGAGTTATGGTGTCCCCCAGCCTGGGTTACTGGCTTACACCGTCCCTGTCCTGGTAGGGTTTCCTCCAGCAGCACCACAATGCCTGGCCCAGAGTCCTTTTCACTGATGTCTTGTACACCAGGAATAGCTCCCCTGGCATTCTCCTCTCCCTATATTATTTTCTGTATACACAGGAAGTAGGGTCAAATGTCTCAAACCTCCCCTTTACAGAAGGGGTCTCCCAGTCAACAATTTAGCTGCTAGACATACTGTCCCTGTTATCTTGATTAGACAATAGAATGGCTTGACTCAATTAGCTGTTTTGGCTGGATACACTACACATGGGGTTACAATAGTACATCAAGGAATGACACTGCACGCTTACATGGAACAATAAGACTTTTGACACATTATATCATCAGTGTTATACAATATAAGTCTGTGATACCTTTTGATACAATAACATTTATATTGATACATTTCCCCCATGCTATTTCAACCAATATATTTCTGTGGAGGCACATTGCATATCATTTAGAAGTTCTAACCTCATTACCTCTCAGGTTACCTGTTGACCTAGCTAATTAACATGGGCTGCCAGCTAGTTAACAAAGACATTGTTCTGATTACAAACCAAATCTCAGCTGCCCCTCATAACAATGGACATTTGAGACAAATGGTAATTACATTATCTAACACAAGCAAAATGACTGCTGCTGTTCTGTTATTTTCACCCAGTATGGCAATATTCTTTATATTTATACTACATACAATATCGCAGGTAATAGCAAGGGCAAAATGTACCTAATAACATGAAATACTAATACACATAATACACTGATGCTCTTGTGTATATACTTAGACTGGGCCAAGGATTAAAAAGTACATTAAACTGTGACAAACGGGTGATGAATACAAAGTTCTCAGTCTAGTAGCACCCCGTTTCATCACATGCTATCATACAATATATCATATAGTCTCCTGAGAATGGCTCACATGCTCCTATATAGACTATTAGGCCCTTATACAGCCCCACATGTTTCTCAAAAGACTTCCTTAGCTGAGGAGGAAGTCCAAATTGCTTTTAGTGATTGAATATATAGTACTAATGGTTGTAAGTTTTACTGACCTACAATTATCTGGAATTCAGTATTAAGTACTGTAGAAACTTTAAAAAAAAAGTCACAGTGGTAATCACTCCATCAGTATAACAGCTGTGCAATAGCTGTGACTGGAGTAGAGATGAGCGCACTCGGATTTATGAAATCCGAGCCCACCCGAACGTTGCCGATCCGAGTCGGATCCGAGACAGATCCGGGTATTGGCGCCAAATTCAAATCTGAAACTGAGGCTCTGACTCATAATCCCGTTGTCGGATCTCGCGATACTCGGATCCTATAAATTCCCCGCTAGTCGCCGCCATCTTCTCTCGGGCATTGATCAGGGTAGAGGGAGGGTGTGTTAGGTGGTCCTCTGTCCTGCTATAACTCGTGCTGTTCAGTTCAGTGCTGTGCTGTGCTGTGCTGTGCTCAGTCCAGTGGTGCTGTGTCCTGTGCTCTGTCCTTCTGAGGTCAGTGGTGCTGCTGGGTCCTGTGCTGTGTCCTGTTCAGTCCAGTGGTGCTGTGTCCTGTGCTCTGTGCTTCTAAGGGCATAGTTATTTCCCCAATATTCCCCTGTGTTTAAAAAAATAAAAAAAAGTTATTTAAAAAAATACCAAAAACTAATTAAATTTTTTTTTAATTACCACAAAATTTGCACAACCAATCCTGCAGTATAAGCCCATTGGTACTGCAATATTACCAAGTTCACACATTCAGCAGTAAAAGTCCAGTGGTACTGCAATATTACAAAGTTCACACATTCTGCAGTATCAGTCCAGTGGTGCTGTGTCCTGTGCTCTGTCCTGCTGAGTTCCGTAGTGCTGCTGGGTCCTGTGCTGTGTCCTGTTCAGTCCAGTGGTGCTGTGTCCTGTGCTCTGTGCTTCTAAGGGCATAGTTATTTCCCCATTATTCCCAAGTTTTTAAAAAATAAAAAAAAAGTTAAAAAAAATAAAAAAATAAAAAATTTAAAAAAAATATATAATTATAACCAAATTTACAAAACCAATCCAGCAGTATAAGCCCATTGGTACTGCAATATTACCAAATTCACACATTCAGCAGTAAAAGTCCAGTGGTACTGCAATATTACAAAGTTCACACATTCTGCAGTATCAGTCCAGTGGTGCTGTGTCCTGTGCTCTGTCATGCTGAGTTCCGTAGTGCTGCTGGGTCCTGTGCTGTGTCCTGTTCAGTCCAGTGGTGCTGTGTCCTGTGCTCTGTGCTTCTAAGGGCATAGTTATTTCCCCATTATTCCCAAGTTTTTAAAAAATAAAAAAAAAGTTATAAAAAATATTAAAATAAAAAATTAAAAAAAAAAAGTAATTATAACCAAATTTGCAAAACCAATCCAGCAGTATAAGTCCATTGGTACTGCAATATTACCAAGTTCACACATTCTGCAGTATCTTGTGCTACATATAACGGAGACCAAAAATTTGGAGGATAAAGTAGGGAAAGATCAAGACCCACTTTCTCCTAATGCTGAAGCTGCTGCCACTAGTCATGACATAGACGATGAAATGCCATCAACGTCGTCTTCCAAGCCCGATGCCCAATCTCGTAGTACCGGGCATGTAAAATCCAAAAAGCCCAAGTTAAGAAAAAGTAGCAAAAAGAGAAACTTAAAATCATCTGAGGAGAAACGTAAAGTTGCCAATATGCCATTTACGACACGGAGTGGCAAGGAACGGCTTAGGCCCTGGCCCGTGTTCATGACTAGTGGTTCAGCTTCACCCACGAATCTTATCCCTCCTCCTCCCCCCCCCCCTACAAAAAATTGAAGAGAGTTATGCTGTCAGCAACAAAACAGCAAACAACTCTGCCTTCTAAAGAGAAATTATCACAAATCCTCAAGGCGAGTCCAAGGGTGTTGGTGGTTGTCAAGCCTGATCTTCCCATCACTGTACGGGAAGAGGTGGCTCAGGAGGAGCCTATTGATGATGTAGCTGGCGCTGTGGAGGAACTTGATGATGAGGATGGTGATGTGGTTATTGTAAATGAGGCACCAGGGGGGGAAACAGCTGATGTCCATGGGATGAAAAAGCCCATCGTCATGCCTGGTCAGAAGACCAAAAAATGCACCTCTTCGGTCTGGAGTTATTTTTATCCAAATCCAGACAACCAATGTATGGCCATATGTAGCTTATGTAAAGCTCAAATAAGCAGGGGTAAGGATCTTGCCCACCTAGGAACATCCTCCCTTATACGTCACCTGAATAACCTTCATAGTTCAGTGGTTAGTTCAGGAACTAGGGCTAGGACCCTCATCGGTACAGGGACACCTAAATCCCGTGGTCCAGTTGGATACACACCAGCAACACCCTCCTCGTCAACTTCCTCCACAATCTCCATCAGATTCAGTCCTGCAGCCCAAGTCAGCAGCCAGACTGAGTCCTCCTCAATACGGGATTCATCCGAGGAATCCTGCAGCGGTACACCTACTACTGCCACTGCTGCTGTTGCTGCTGTTAGTCGGTCATCTTCCCAGAGGGGAAGTCGTAAGACCGCTAAGTCTTCCACAAAACAATTGACCGTCCAACAGTCGTTTGCCATGACCACAAAATACGATAGTAGTCACCCTATTGCAAAGCGTATAACTGCGGCTGTAACTGCAATGTTGGTGTTAGACGTGCGCCCGGTGTCCGCCATCAGTGGAGTGGGATTTAGAGGGTTGATGGAGGTATTGTGTCCCCGGTACCAAATCCCGTCGAGATTCCACTTCACTAGGCAGGCGATACCAAAAATGTACAGAGAAGTACGATCAAGTGTCCTCAGTGCTCTAAAAAATGCGGTTGTACCCACTGTCCACTTAACCACGGACATGTGGACAAGTGGTTCTGGGCAAACGAAGGACTATATGACTGTGACAGCCCACTGGGTAGATGCATCCCCTTCCGCAGCAACAGCAACAGCTGCATCAGTAGCAGCATCTACAAAATGGCTGCTCGTGCAAAGGCAGGCAACATTGTGTATTACAGGCTTTAATAAGAGGCACAACGCTGACAACATATTAGAGAAACTGAGGAAAATTATCTCCCAGTGGCTCACCCCACTTAGACTCTCATGGGGATTTGTGGTGTCAGACAATGCCAGTAACATTGTGCAGGCATTAAATATGGGCAATTTCCAGCACGTCCCATGTTTTGCCCACACCATTAATTTGGTGGTGCAGCATTACCTCAAGAGTGATAGGGGTGTGCAGGAGATGCTTGCGGTGGCGCGCAAAATTGCTGGACACTTTCGGCATTCAGCCAGTGCCTACCGCAGACTAGAGGCACATCAAAAAAGCATGAACCTGCCCTGCCATCACCTCAAACAAGAGGTTGTGACGCGCTGGAACTCCACCCTCTATATGCTGCAGAGGATGGAGGAGCAGCAAAAGGCCATTCAGGCCTACACAGCCACCTACGACATAGGCAAAGGAGTGGGGATGCGCCTCAGTCAAGCGCAGTGGAGACTGATTTCCGTGTTGTGCAAGGTTCTGCAGCCATTTGAACTTGCCACACGAGAAGTCAGTTCCGACACTGCCAGCTTGAGTCAGGTCATTCCCCTGATCAGGCTGTTGCAGAAGCAGCTGGAGAAAGTGAGGGAGGAGCTGGTAAGCCATTGCGATTACACCAAGCATGTAGCTCTTGTGGATGTAGCCCTTCGTACGCTTTGCCAGGATCAGAGGGTGGTCACTCTTTTAAAGTCAGAGGAATACATTCTGGCCACCGTGCTCGATCCTCGGTTTAAAGCGTATGTTGTGTCTCTGTTTCCGGCGGACACAAGTCTACAGCGGTGCAAAGACCTGCTGGTCAGGAGATTGTCCTCTGAAGAGGACCGTGACATGCCAACAGCTCCACCCTCATTTTCTTCCACATCTATGGCTGCGAGGAAAAAGCTCAGTTTTCCCAAAAGAGCCGCTGGCGGGGATGCTGATAACATCTGGTCCGGACTGAAGGACCTGCCAACCATTGCAGACATGTCTACTCTCGCTGCATTAGATGCTGTCACAATAGAAAAAATTGTGGATGATTACTTTGCTGACACCATCCAAGTAGACATGTCAGACAGTCCATATTGTTACTGGCAGGAAAAAAAGGCAGTTTGGAAGCCCCTGTACAAACTGGCTCTATTTTACCTGAGTTGTCCCCCCTCCAGTGTGTACTCGGAAAGAGTTTTTAGTGCAGCGGGGAACCTGGTCAGTGAGCGGCGAAGGAGGTTGCTTCCTCATAACGTTGAAAAAATGATGTTTATAAAAATGAATAATCAATTCCTCAATGAAGTACAGCACTGCCCTCCAGATAGTACAGAGGGACCTGTGGTTGTGGAGTCCAGCGGGGACGAATTGATAATGTGTGATGAGGAGGAAGTACACACTGTAGGGGGAGAGGAATCAGAGGTTGAGGATGAGGACGACATCTTGCCTCAGTAGAGCCTGTTTAGTCTGTACAGGGAGAGATGAATAGCTTTTTTGGTGTGGGGGCCCAAACAAACCAATCATTTCAGCCAAAGTTGTTTGGTAGGCCCTGTCGCTGAAATGATTGGTTTGTTAAAGTGTGCATGTCCTATTTCAACAACATAAGGGTGGGTGTGAGGGCCCAAGGACAATTCCATCTTGGAACTTTTTTTTTTGCATTATATGACCAATCAACAGTCGTTTGCCATGTTCAAAAAGTAAAACCAAATTTAAACAAATTCAAGAAATTAAACCAAAAGTAAAATGCCCTGTCATAATTTAAAACAAGAGGTATTGACGTGCTCTAAAACTACTGTATTGTTGTTTATATTTTATAAACACTACACTTGAAAGCTTGAGTCTTTTAATGAAAAAGTAACTGTCCATTACACGAATATTTGCAACAGGGACAATTTTAGGGTTAAGAAAGTCAACTAATAACACTTCAAAGCTGTCTGTCTTTATAAACACTACACTTGGAAGTTGGAGGAGGTATTGTGGCCCCGGCACCAAATTTACTACCGGGGCCACTCCACTGTGCAGTCCATATTTAGGTGTATCAGATATTAAACAACGGTGACAGTTGATGCCCAATTTTTTAATTATATTGTTGGCGCTGTAAAAAATTGTGTTCCGGGCACACCACACTACGCAGTCCATACCCTTTTTTGGTGGAATTCTGACCCGTGGAGGGTTTTTTAATTATATTGTGGCCTCGGTACCAAATTGTGTACCGGGGCCACCACACTACGCAGTCAAGATAGATAGATGCGTATCATAGATAAAGTACATTCAGTGGTGTGGGGCAAATTGAAAAATATTCAAAATGCACTGACATTATCAAAAACAAGAGGTTTTCACACGCTGAAACTCCAACATGTATATGATGGAGAGGATGGAGGAGCAGCCGTATGTGCAGTGTAATGCAGACCTGTTGAAGGTTTTTTTATATATTTTATTGTGGTGCCCAGTGCCCACTACTCTACGCAGTCCAGATACTATTTTTGGGTGTAATTCTGACCTGTTGAAGGTTTTCTATATATTATATTGTGGTGGCCAGTGGCCAGTCCTCTATGCAGTCCAGATACTTGTTTGGTGGAATTCAGACCAGTTGAGAGTGTACTTATTTTATTGTGGCCCCGGTATCAAATTGGGTACCGGGGCCACCCCACTACGCAGTCCAGATACTTGTTTGGTGGAATTCATACCAGTTGATGGTTTTCTTATTATATATATTTTGGTGACCCACTCCTCTACGCAGTCCAGGTACATTATTGGTGCAAATCATACAAGTACAGGGTTTTTAATTTATATTGTGGTGACCCACTCCTCTACGCAGTCCAGGTACATTATTGGAGCGAATCATACAAGTTCAGGGTTTTTAATTTATATTGTGGTGACCCACTCCTCTACGCAGTCCAGGTACATTATTGGAGCGGATCATACAAGTTCAGGGTTTTTAATTTATATTGTGGTGACCCACTCCTCTACGCAGTCCAGGTACATTATTGGTGCGAATCATACAAGTTCAGGGTTTTTAATTTATATTGTGGTGACCCACTCCTCTACGCAGTCCAGGTACATTATTGGTGCGAATCATACAAGTTGATGGTTTTCTTATTATATATATTGCGGTGACCCACTCCTCTACGCAGTCCAGGTACATTATTGGTGCGAATCATACAAGTTGATGGTTTTCTTATTATATATATTGTGGTGACCCACTCCTCTACTCAGTCCAGGTACATTATTGGTGCGAATCATACAAGTTGATGGTTTTCTTATTATATATATTGTGGTGACCCACTCCTCTACGCAGTCCAGGTACATTATTGGTGCGAATCATACAAGTTCAGGGTTTTTAATTTATATTGTGGTGACCCACTCCTCTACGCAGTCCAGGTACATTATTCGGTGCGATTCATACCAGTTGATGGTTTTCTTATTATATATATTGTGGTAACCCACTCCTCTACGCAGTCCAGGTACATTATTGGTGCGAATCATACAAGTTCAGGGTTTTTAATTTATATTGTAGTGACCCACTCCTCTACGCAGTCCAGGTACATTATTCGGTGCGATTCATACCAGTTGATGGTTTTCTTATTATATATATTGTGGTGACCCACTCCTCTACGCAGTCCAGGTACATTATTGGTGCGAATCATACAAGTTCAGGGTTTTTAATTTATATCGTGGTGACCCACTCCTCTACGCAGTCCAGGTACATGTTTTGGTGCGATTAAGACCAGTTGATGGTTTTCTTATTATATTGTGGGGACCACTCCACTACGCAGTCCAGAAATATAGCTCGTTGCAACGTTTTGGACTAAGAACTATATTGTGAGGTGTTCAGAATACACGGTAAATTAGTGGAAATGCTTGTTATTGAATGTTATTGAGGTCAATAATAGCGTAGGAGTGAAAATAAGCCCAAAAAATTTATTTTTTAACTTTTTATGCTTTTTTCAAAAAAAATCCGAATCCAAAACCTTAAATCCGAACCAAAACCTTTCGGCAGGTGTTTTGCGAAACAAATCCGAACCCAAAACATCGAGAAAATCAGGATCCAAAACACAAAACACGAGACCTCAAAAGTCGCCCGTGCACATCCCTAGACTGGAGTCCATCATGTAATGAGGTCTGCTCCTCATTGGATAGTAGGGAACCATAAAAAACCTTGTGTCACATGATGGCCTTTGGCTGCCCTTTATTGCGTATAACTTTGCTAAATTAATTTATTAGCAATGAGGCAAAGCATGCTCTGTGTCTATAACTAATATACATTTATAATGCTAAATTGTCCATACCTGGTGTAATGCATGTACAGCTGCTTACAAGGCAAGAAATTCTTTATATGCTTTTTCAAGTAAAACTTAAACTGATATCTTATTATTTTATGGCAAACTCACTACAATATGTTCCTGTGCAACATTAATTATGTTTTAATTAGTTCATACATCAGTGAAATTCATGCAATACATATTCCTTTCGCCATTCACGGAGATCCACTTTTCTCCTGAGTTTCAGTTGTAAAGGAAACTTGTCTTTTGTGCTTTTTTATGTTTGTCATTATGCAGTCTCTTGACATTTTATTTGACATTATACTTTCTTTTGGGCACTTTAAGACAGGTCAGAACACTTTAACACTTTTCATTGCATGAGCAAAAGGCATGTTCAGTACTTCCTGCAATTCATTAAGTTAGAAAAAGTTTTTAAAATTATATTACCAGAATTATCCGGACATACTTCAAGAGTTGAACAAAATAAAAAATGACTTTGAACAGAGTATTTTATGTATACTATAGTGTAGTCTCTGATGTTGTTTTTACTTGTTTACAATAACCCATTCCCTCATTGTCATCTTTTTTTTCTCCCCAAATCTTGATGTGACCACATACACACATAGAGACTTATTTAAGGTTGGACCCATTTGAAGCCTTACTGTACACTTAAAATGCGAACCACAAAAAATTAAAAATGTTGTTGTTATTTTGATTTGCATGCACTCAAAATAATGTGTTAGGATGTGTCCGCATCAAGATATGCCATGCTGTAGTTCTACAAGTGCCAGTATGTTCTGGCGGCCATGGGTATGCTGGCACTTGTAGTTCTACAAGAGCCAGCATACTCAATTAGTTTATGACTGCAGGGCTTGCTGTGAACAGTAATGTCACATATTAAAATACTATTCTTTGAATTTTTACAATAATTACCACACCATCCACCACTAAGGGGGGTTTGAATGAGCCACTGTGCTATTAGCATGGAGTTGGGTTTTTCTAGGACATTTTTTTCACAGGCCTAATTTTTATAGTGGGTTGTGTCTCACTGTGACAGTGGGACCTTATGCTGCAGGTTTCCTTACTGTAGTCTGACTGTCATAGCCTGGTGCTGGCTGCAGCTTTTACAATATACCCCAAACTGTTGGTCCACTTGTGTTAGAAGTATCTTGTCCCAGCAGGGGAGGGCTGGCTAATTTTAGACTGGGGGCAAGACTCGACTAAGCAGCCTATTAGGAACTTTTAAAATAAAAAAATGCAGGTGGCTCAGTGAACCAGCCCATGGTAACCCACTATCTAAATGACCATCGAGGCAGATGCTCCCCAGTCCAGCCTTCCCCGGCCGCCCAGGCTATCAGCGCTGGTGCTTTTCTCACTTTGGAGGACAGGGTACTTTTTTAAAAGAGATACACCTCACGACAAGATCTGCAGAACTTCCCTCCTCTAATTGAGTTGCATTCACTTTAACATACTGTTACTGTGCTTGGCCTACACTTGTCTGTCCCTTCCCTTGCCCATTCCACCTCTCCGACCACATTGAGAAAAAATAAATATATATAAAAAACTTACCGCTGGCAATTTTGACTAAACCGTGTGCATTTTAGGTGTTTTGAAAATGTCACACATCACTAGTGATTTGAATTTGGAGCCTCCAAACTGCTGGAAAATACATCTATCAGTTTGGAGGGGAAAATCATAGGCAATGTGCAGTGTTTTAAATTTTTCCGAAAAAACATAGGACCATACCACCTAAGAGTTAAGTCAGAACAGAAAAGGGCCCATATTTTGGATTAAATTGAAAACTGCCTTTGTGAGTAGTTAATATATATATTATCTTACCAGTTCAACTGTACTGTATTAAAAGTACATTATTTAAAGATTTATGTGTACTGTTTAAATGATGTTGAAGTTCTCTAATACAGCTATCATGTTAACTGAGATAAATGATGATTGAAAACAGAGCCGGTGCTAGAATGTCGGGCGTCCCCCTGCAAAAAATAAATTTGCGCCCTCCTCTTTTATAAATTATTTGTTCCTTTAATAATGCTTTTTCTTTTATTACAAATCATTTAATACACTTTAACAAAGAGAGTAATACAAATAAATACATCATACAGCAAACATGAATTACTTTATGAATAATATAAACAAAGAATATATATTCTTTGTAACAAGATTTTACATTTTTGGCAAATTAGTTTGGTTGTGCCCCCTTTATCACACAGTGCCCCCTCCTTAATCACACAGTGCCCCCTTATCACATGCTACCCCCCTCTTCTCCATCACAGGCTGTTCTCCCTACTTATCCACATTGCTGCCCCCCTTTCCTCATCCACATTGCTGCCCCACTCTCCTCCACCACACGCTGGTCCCCCTCTCCTCCACCAAACGCTGGCCCCCCTCTAATCCACCAAATGCTGGCCCCCCTCTCCTTTTTCAACCTTGCTGTCCCCCCTCTCCTTTTTCAATCTTGCTGTCACCTTTCTCCTTTTTCCACCTTGCTGTCAACCCCCTCTCCCTTTTAAACCTTGCTGTCCCCTCCTCTCCTTTTTTAACCTTGCTGTCCCCCTCTCCTTTTTCAACCTTGCTATCCCCTCCATTATTTACTTACCTTTCTATGACCTTCTTCTCTCGTCTTCTCTTTAGTCTTCTTTTCTTGGCTCGGTGTGCTGCTCGACTCTACGTGCTCCTCACAGTGTCGGCACGTGATGACGTCTCACCCGACACTGTCGGTGAGAAGGGAGCAGAAGGGCAGACAAGCAGGGGGAGAGTGCCCCTCAGTCTTTGCGCCCACCTCGCCTTGCGTACCACGCTTACCACATTCCATTGACCCTGATTGAATAGTATCTTTTTACATATAATACATTGTGGTTAAGTTAATTATAGATTTGTGTTTATATAGTGATTGGCACGTAATGGCGGGCTACATGATGAATTTGTCAAATGATGTACAATGTCTTTGTGGTCAAAAAAGGAAGCCATGTAAGTAGCTCTCACAGATTTCTCTTTGGGATGCATTAGCACACCAACGGGAACTCCTTATTGTGGTCCAAAATGAATGTGTAGGAAGATTGCATAGAAAGATGACTCTTGAGAACATCTGTAAATATTTTGCAGCTACCCTATTATTTGATGTGATGTAAAATGGCAGACAATATACAACTTGTATTATACCCAAATAATTAATGAGTGCATTATTATTAAATGATGGTAAGAAATTTGCCTTACTTTTAATTATCCTATTTAACACCATTTAGCTGGATTTCCTCCTAACTCTAAATGAAGCCCTCAGTCTTTACCAATAGTCTTAGTTTGCAAAATGAAATCTAATTTTTCATGGGTCAAGAAAACTAGACACAGTCCGCAACAAGGACTGTCCTCACTCTGCCTGAATCTTCCTATCAACCAGTGCATGTTCATGTCAACATATCTCACTAGAGTTCTGCTGAAAATGTAACAATGGCGACAAATGTTTGTATTTACATTTTAATTCCATATGGAATCTAGATTTCTACTTATTATAAAATGTTTCTTTGATTGAAATTAATGTACAGTCATGAATATTGGGGCACACTATTTTTACTTACTGTGCTTGTGACTGCATTTTTTTATCACAATGCCACTGGAATCTAGTTTCAAACATTACAGTAGAGCGTAGGCAGAAACATGTTTCAATTACAAATTTTGCTAATTCTGGCCACTGGTCAAGCTTCTTCTGGCAATATTCCAGTGGATCATTATCAGGTGGAAGTTCTGTAGGGCAATTCAGTTATGATTTCACCATTTTCTATGTACATAAGTTGAACAAATGGGTAGATTTTCATTTTTTTTATTCCCATCAAAATAGATTTTGTATCTTGTTAATAGATTTTCTCTTTCCCTTGGAATGAGTTTTAGTTAGAGATGCTCACTGACCCCCGTGTTTTGGATTTGGATCTGGATTACCGGCATGTTTTGGTTTTGCCAAACCGCCCTTGCGTGTTTTGGTTTTGTTTGGTTTTGTTTTGCAATTTTGTTTAAAAATCAATGTTTTTGGGCATAAAATAACCTAATTTAGTGCTCCACCTGTTTCTTGAATAAGTAAGGTAATTCTAAAGCTAATAAATTAGGAAGAAAACAGTTTAATCCCTGGTAGGCCGTCCTTAATTCTCCACACAAACCTGGTTGTCTTCCTCTTCATCTTTGCCTATTGGCAATGCAGCCATCGTCTTTGAATTGTAATCAGAATTGTAATCAGAATTGTATTCTCCGTCCCTACTCTAATCAGCCTGTGACTACACCCTGCTCTCTCCCTCTGTCAAATGGCGATGGATTGCTGTGGAGACAGGTATATATAATTTTCAAATATCGCGAGAACCGAGCCCCGAGATCCGACGACGTCACAATGACGTTCGGCCTTGAATTGGAATCCGAGCGGGCGGGAGAGTACCGAGCCTGCTCGGCTCGGTACTCGGATAGGCAAAGTTTGGGCGGGTTTGGTTCTCGGTGAACCGAGCCCGCCCATCTCTAGTTTTAGTGAATGTTTGTTCAACATTGTGAACATACTGACACATTTTTTTCTCTGACATATTTTCTTTTCTTGCCATAAATAAATGAAGAGTTGGTGAATGCTTTTCTTCTACAAGGGGAAAGGAAACACAAAAATGTGTTTCCTTTCACCTTGTAGCATGTTAACTAAAGCATTGGGCAATATCAGAACGATTTGTATATTTCCGCACGTAGATAGATCATCGCTCAATTAATAGATATTGAAAAAAATCGTGCCTTGCATCAGTGAGTGCATTTTATCAATACAACTATCGTAATGTGTGTGCATATATATATATATATATATATATATATATATATAGTAACAAAGGGAGGCATTTAGCTGATAAGATGCAGAGAAAGCATGCAAGCAGAGTAAAACATTGGTGCAGTTATGCACCTAGATTGATAATAAACCACGTAAAGACTTATGTGTGACAAACAATAGTTTAAAGTTTGGTTAACTCACATGGTTTGAAATCTCCTTCTTTACAGCAAACAAATGGGGTGTGTCTGTGTCAGTGCAAACAGAACCATTGATGGGAGTTTCCTCTTAAAGGGAAGGTGGGTGTGTCACCTGTCCATCAAGCTAGGGCTGGGGGAGGAGTATCATTTATAAAAGCTTGCTTGTATCATTTGTTCAGTAAGACCAATGCTGGGGAAGCTGGCTGGTCTTTAGAGAGCTGGTCTTTGTTTAGCTAGCGTGTAGGGTCTCCAGAATTGCTGTGAAATCTGTGCGGTGTCAAAAACATTTACCATCCTGACAATAAAACTACATAAAAAGGAAGAAGTTGTTTGCTTGTGCTTCAGCAGGCTCTTGCCACAATATATATATATTTGTACACCTAGATAACTAATGGCACTGATGACAAGTGTAGAACAAAAATTTCTATTGTGCCATCCATAGTATTTTAACAAATATATTAGTTGAGACTATAATTCATTGTCTGTATATTTCTAAACCCAGTCAACTAATGACACTAATGAAAAATATACAGAAAACCATTATGTTTTTTTTTTTTGCAGGAAATTTGTTAGAGCAAGTTTGCAAAATGTTTAGAAAAACAGGAAAAAGTCAGGCGGACATCCCACTATACTGTTTACACTAATATGTAGGAAATGCATTCTGCACTTGAGTGCACAGTAGTCTGGAGTACTAATTGACACATAGATCATGGAAAGGTTTTAAGATAAGAGTAAAATAAGAAAGCAATTTCAATTCCAGAGGGATATTAAATATTGCAAAATGGAATTTAAGAAATGGAAAGGTCCAGACAACCAGAACAATAAGAAAATAGGGAGAGGTCTGTGGGGGCGTGGTTTGGACGCCATATTGTGCACACAGGGATTTCACTAGCTCTCCCCTGTCAGCCCCAAAATCCACTTTATTGGTTACTATTCACCTTAAGCGGGACCCCAGTCAGTATAAGTGGGGGCAGCTTACCCCCCCGGACACGTTGGTGCAACTCCGGGCGCTCCTCTCACCTGTTTGGGCCCCCCAGCCACAGCATCGGTTACCAGCTGGAGGCTGTAATCTTTTGAGCAGGCTTCCGGCGGGGTTCCGCTTTGAGATTGCGGCGGTTCTGGGCCCCCAGCCTACTCCGTTGTTGTGCCGACAGATTGGCTCACTCCCGCGGGCCTGGAGCCACGGAAGAGGTCTACTTCCAGTTTTGATCCCCGGCCTCGAGTGCGGGGGGTGAAGCTCGGCGGGTCACTTCCGGTGGGGGCGTGGCCTAAAACCGGGAGATGCTGGAAGAGGAAAGTACTGGAAAACATAATATAAGGAGAAGCCAAGTACTGTGGAGGCTACTGTATAGCTGTGGGCAGCGGGTTGGCAGTGGAGAGCCTACTGATCCACACCAAGTGTTCTCTGGGTACCACAGCAGTGATCTCTTATTGCCACAGTAGGTCTATTGATCTGTAATTTGGACTTGGGACACAGAATCTCAGGGCCTATTACTCGTTCTTGTTTTGTGCCCTGACCTACCTATATATTGTATCTGTGATCTGGTAATAATACCTGCACTCAAGTATTGGGCCATTGCCGCCACCTGCTGGCCAAATACAATACTACAGCTATAGAGCCTGGCAGAACATCTAGCATCACAGAATACTGGCACCCCTGTCACCACACGATTGAAAATAATTCCCTATCTTTCATATTGTACGGGTATCTCCCCGGAATAATAATGGAAAACTTTTGAATTAACATGTAGGAGGCCCATCCAGTGTAACACTCTGAGAAACCAACCGTCAAGCAGCCTTCATCTCTAAATCTCGCTGGCCTCATATACCTGTCAGCCTCCGTGTCAGTCCGTCATGGCTCCTAAAAAGAACAAGCCTACCATCTTGGCTCCTCCACTTAAATTTCAACCAAAGCCTAAGTCGGCAACAAGTTCACCTTCTACCTCTAGAGTCTCCCCTACAGCGGCCCAGGCCAGGGAACTGGATATTCCCCCTCTGCGCCCTCCTGTCTCTGATCTGGGAATGGATGCTGTACTCGATGCTCCATTAACGGCGCGTGTTCTGCATTCTACCTTACACCAGATATTAACGTCTCTTCGAGCTGACCTGACTTCTGAAATGAGAGCGGCAATTGGAGGTTTGAAATCAGAAATTGCTGAAATTGGAGACCGTACAGACCATCTTGAGGCAAAGATGGGGGAAGTGGTTGTGTTTAACAATGACCTTTCCTCCTCACATCAATCCCTGCAGAGTGAGGTTGCTTTCTTGAGAGGTAAAATGGCGGATCAGGAGGACCGCTCCCGCAGAAACAACATCAAGATCAGGGGAATACCAGAATTTGTTTCCAATGCGGACTTACAAGATTATGCCGTCTCTTTGTTCAAGAAATTAGTTTCTGTGGCTGACGATAGGGACTTTCTCATTGACCGCATCCATCGTCTTCCACGTCCTTGATCTGTGCCGGGGAATCTCCCAAGAGATACTCTCCTCAGGGTTCACTTCTTTCATATCAAGGAGGCTATACTCCGAGCGGCCCGAGACCCGTCCAATCTGTCAATCCTGAGAGATCTCCAGCTCTTTCAAGACCTGTCACTTACCACCATCAACCAAAGAAGAGCTCTTCATCCAATAACGACAGCCCTGCAAGCTAATGACATCTCCTATCATTGGGGTTTCCCAGTCAAGCTTCTGGTGCGACATGAGGAGTCCTCGTATGTTCCTCGTCCCTTGAGGATGGTACCAAACTCTTGAAGGAATGGCATATATCTCTTCCATCAGGAACCGCTTCTAGCAAGACCCCGCTTCAATCAGATTGGACCCGTGTTACTAATGACTGAGGTTCTTTGTTTCGGATAATACCGTAAAGACATACAACTTCTACCTCTGGTTTGATAAGTATAATCATTAGCATTTCTTTCTGTACCTAATATTTAGTATCTCATGTTTATAGTGTTGTGGTTTGTCTCAAGAATCCTGATGCATAACGTTCAAAATTTGTCAAGTTTATTTAAGGTTACGTCGGGCTCATGCGAGGACTGGGGTGCCGAGGTGGGTGGGCTAGCTCCCCCGCCGGGAAATACATCCCTCCTCTGCATTGTCCGTATTATACTGCTGTAAGATATGTCTCTTTTTATATAATATTAGAGGTTTAAGTCTGATACTATATGGTTGTTGCATTGTTGCTTGTCTTGTTTTTTTTGTTTATCCTCTCTTGAGTGTTACATGGGTGGGACCATATCCTTGTTCCACCACCTCCCCACATGTTACCTACTTTGCCACATACTTCCCTCTGTGGCAAATGCTCTGACCCCGTCCTACGGGTTAGTTCAGTCTCTTTTTTCTTCTTTCCCTTTGTACACTTCCACCCTGGTTCCCCTTCTCCCAGGATCACTCGCACCACACATTATAAAAATGAAGCAGGCGCACCTTTGTTATCCTTTCCCTTTCAGGTCCCATTAATTATGGTTCGGTTTTACTCCTTGTATGTTAAGGGACTTAACTTCTCAAACAAACGCCGCTTGGCACTCACTACATTTCATAAACATAAGGCAGATGTTATAGCCCTGCAAGAAACACATTTCTCATCCAGTGCTTCCCCCCCCCCCCAATTTAGAGACCCAAGATACCCTTCTGGATATTTTGCAGCAAAAAATAGAGGATAAATCTGGTCGATTTATAATCCTGGTTGGATTGCTAGAGGATAAACAGGTGACTTTAGTCTTCCTATACGCCCCCAACTCCCGAAGATTCCTTTTCTTAAGTCACTATGCGAGGAAATCCAGAAAGTACGTAAGGGCCATTTGGTCCTGATGGGAGACTTCAATTTGACTCTAGATCCCAAAATAGATAAATCCAGACCACTAAAATCGGTGGGGCCTGACTCAACCCTAGGCCCTTCAACAGCCTTTCGCAAACTGTTAGCGTAATACGATCTTTATGATGTCTGGCGGGTCCAATCTCCAAATGTACGGGATTATACTTACCATTCTAGTGTACACAACACATACTCTAGAATAGACATGGTTCTGACAGACAAATGGACACTACAGCACACTAACACAGTTAATATTCTTCCTATCACATGGTCAGACCACGCCCCGATAGAATGGACCTGGAACTTAAACCTCACTAAAATCCCCCGAGACCGTGGCGGATGCCGACCTATCTACTCACCTCCCTGGAGGCCAGGCTCGGTTTGTCAGAAACACTGTCGCAAAATATCCAGGTGAATAACCCAGAGGATACTTCCCTTTCCACTCACTGGTGTGCACTGAAAGCAGTTTTACGTGGTTCAGCTATCCAAATCGGTGCACGCTTGAAAAAGCAATACCTTTTTCGTCAGCATACGCTTGAATCTACTCTAACCACTCTAGAATCACAAAACCAGTCACGCCCTTCTAAAGCCCTCCAAAAAGAAATAAACAACATCAGGAAACAGCTTAATACACTTTTTATATCTCGCATGAAATCAGGCCCCTTACTAAATTGCGCCATAAATATTACTCTACAGGCAATAGAGCCAGTCGGCTTTTGGCCCGTAAACTCAGAGGGAAGCAAGCTAGGAACCGAATAAAAACCCTTCATGACTTTAGGGGTAATAAGATTCACAATCCCGCTGACATAGCAAACCAATTCGCTAAATATTATGCCAGATTATACAACCTACGGGATGACAAAGACACAGTGCAGCCATCAGAACTGTCTATTTCTACCTTCCTTCACCAACTTAACCTCCCCTCGTTAGATCTTGAAAGTTTGAAGCAAATTAATCTCCCTTGGTCCCAGCGAGAGGTTGAAGAGGTTATCAAGTGCCTCCCTAGAGACAAAGCCCCTGATCCGGATGGCTTCGTTAATGCCTTCTACTCCACATTTCGGTCGGAGCTGGCCCCGCTCCTTACCAATCTATATAATAATGTTTTGATGAGGGGCAACTTCCCAGCTGAGATGTTAGAAGCGCAACTAATAACGATCCCCAAACCTGGTAAGGATCACTCCGACTGCAAGAACTATAGACCTATAGCATTACTCAATACTGATCTAAAAATTTATGCTAGATTGATAGTTGATCGTCTGAATCCCCTCTTACCTCAGTTAATCCACCCGGACCAGATGGGCTTCATATTGGGTCGTCAGGCGACAGATAATACGTAATGTATTCTAGATGTGGTGGACCTTTTGTCCGGGACTGGAGAAGAGTTAGTTATGCTTTCTCTGGATGCAGAGAAAGCGTTTGATAGGCTCCACTGGCTCTACATGAAAGAAGTTTTACTTAAATTTGGGTTTCAGGGTAACATCTTACACTCCATATTAGCTCTGTATCAGGGTCCTTCTGCAAGAGTATTTAGCAACGGTTTTCTATCCTCTCCCTTCCCTATCACTAATGGAACAAGATATTAGTTGATGTTTGCCATGGCCATAGAGCCTTTAGCACATACTATTAGACATGCTTCTCGTTTTCCAGGCATCACCTTTCATTCCCATACACATAAGTTATGTTTATTTGCGGATGATGTATTTCTATTTTTCACCAGCCCGGAGACCTCGTTGCCAGCCCTGAAGCGCATCCTACATGACTACAGCTAAGCTTCATTATATAAAGTGAATATGACTAAATGTGAGGCCTTACCTATTAGTATACCGCAATCTTTATCGTCTTTGCAAAAGAAATTTCCGTTTGTCTGGGTAAAGGATTCTCTGCTGTATCTGGGCATCTATATTCCCCCTACCCTGTCTACAATATTTGAAACTAACTTCACTCCAATTTTTTTGCATCTTTCCTCCCTAGCTAAGAATTGGCTTAACTTTGAGGTATCCTGGCTGGGTCGCATAGCTGTTTTTAAAATGATGTTATTACCCAAACTGATGTATATTTTTCGTGCTATTTCCTATATTGTACCTAGTCGCTTGATGGCCCGCTTCCATATGTTAATGATGTCCTATGTGTGGCGGCAGAAACGCGCCCCTTCTCTCCCATAAACGTATGGCCCTATCTAAACAACGTGGGGGACTGATGCTTCCTAACCTATCTAGCTATTAAGAGGCTTGCATATTGAGCCATCTGCGGGATTGGGTGCTCCCCCCCACCCCTAAGCCATGGGTAGATTTGGAGAGAGCCTTGTGCCCCAGCTACCCGCTGTTGGACCTTCTTTGGACACCTAGGCCGGTCCGTCCATCTATTGTATGCAGGCTACGGTCCATTTCGGATGCCATGCAGGTGTGGGATAGAGTTATTGGGTTGCATCCAAACTTTGTACTCCCGTCTCGTAATCTCTCTCTTCAGGCAGTGGGTCAGCTCATTCCAGATCTAAGTCTTGCTGCTTGGAAAGTTAGTGGGAATTCCTCCATGTCGGATTTATTTGCCCAAAGCCTTTTTCTTCCCTTTTCTCAGCTCCAAGCTCGTTATAGCTTGCCATCCTCAGAGACATATAGGTACCTGCAAATCAGTCACTGGGTCAGAACCGTCTCTAGGACCCCCTACTCTCTTATTTCACTCCCAACACCTGTCATTGATAGATTGACGAATAGTAGTGGGAGAGGTGGAATAACATTCTGGTACCATTACATTTATTCCCTGATCCCCACAACTAAAACACCTGCACAAACCCAGTGGGAGACAGATGTGAATTTAGTGCTCACTGAGCGACAATGGGAAAGAATTTATGTAACTTCCCACCGTATGTCTAAATGCATTAACCATACTGAGATGCTGGTTAAACTCCTCAACCGGTTATACCTTACCCTGGAAAGGTTACACAGGTTCTGGCCAAGCCAATCAAAATTGTGTTGCCCAAATAGCAGATATCTTCCATGTATTCTGGTTATGCCCGGTGTTCCAGCCGCTGTGGAGCGAGGTATTTGCTTTGATTTCTTCAGTCTTGAAGACTCCTGTTGCTCCAGACCCAGCTTTTGCTCACCTCCACATCTACCCGATTTCTATTCCAAAGCACGATCACTACATATTGGGTCACATTTTGATTGCTGCTAGAGCAGCAATAGCACAAAATTGGAAGTCTCAGGCTCCCTATACCACTGCTCGCATCATCTCAAAGATACAGTACAGCTTTGAGATGGAAACAACAGATGCGCCCTATGCCTTATCTGCATCAGCTCCCATCATGAAGTGGTTTAGGTGGCACGTGTACATTACGGACGGCCATGGGTCTCCTCAGGATATTTCTGGTTTACCAACAGCCCACTCTCCAGCGGCTCTTATAGAACCCCCCCTGCCAGTTAATCAGCTCGCATCCCCTGTTAGCCCACCCATGGTGGAGACACCTTCAGAATGCCAAAATGTAGGATGACATGCCTTGCTACATTTTTCTATTTTAAAATGTATATTGTTAATATTGTGTGCCTTATCATAATTTAGTGAACCTTCTCCCCCTGCTTGGGGATTCCCTATGTGTTTTTCCCTGTGTCTGTATTTCCTTTCCCCTCCTTTTTTTTTCTGTACCCCATATACCTTTGGAAAAATTTAATAAAAATATTGATGCAAAAAAAAAAAAATAGGGAGAGGTCTGGAGGGTTGTAAGAAAAATTAACTTAAAACGTGGAAAATGAATCATCCATGACAGACCTAGTGAAAGATATATGTATAGTAGAACAAGATTCCATGAAATTCAGATCCTTATGCAGAACAGATGAAAGAGGAATTTTAAAAATAGAAGAATTAGCAGTGGACTAAGACAAAAGGAAAATCTCCCAAAATAAAGAGAAATCCGACCCTGCAGATTGAATAGACCATTGGGTAAAAAGGGAAATAAAAATGAGGAGAAGAGGAGAAGATTGAAGGAAAATTCATGCAAAGAAGGGATAAGAAATGCACAAAAAGATAGTCACAGACTTAAATCAACAAATTGAAGAAAATAAAGATCTTCAGAGGCATGAAGTTGGGACCTTTAATGCAAATACAGATTATTCAATTAATTTAATACATAAAATGCAATTTATTCTTTTAGACCTAGGTCTCCAGAAAGAGACCCTCCAGAAATAAAATTTCGGGAGGAGATAAAAGGAAAAACTTAGAAAATGGGTTTAGGAAAGAAAGAAGAGGGAAGGGTAAAAACTAGAGATGGGAGGGCTCGGTTCCCCAAGAACCGAACCCACCCGAACTTTGGGTATCCGAGTACCGAGCCGAGCAGGCTCGGTACTCTCCCGCCTGCTCGGAATCCAAATTGAGGCCGAACGCCATTGTGACATCGTCGGATCTCGAGGCTCAGTTTTCGCGATACTTGAAGATTATAAATACACGCCTCCACAGCAATCCATCGCCATTTGACAGAGGGAGAGAGCAGGGTATAGTCACAGGCTGATTAGAGCAGGGACAGAGAATACAATATCTATCACTAGAGATGAGAGGAGGATAGAGGAGTTTTTTTTTTCAATATTTGGCACTCAAAGTGCTTTTGGGGTGTCCCCCATAATTGTGCATAAATATTTCTGGCTGTCAAAATTACTATCTGTCAGCAATATCTACCAAATTATTTTTAGCACTCCCCAGTGCTTTTGGGGTGTCCCCCATAATTGTGCATAAATATTTCTGGCTGTCAAAATTACTATCTGTCAGCAGTATCTACCAAATTATTTTTAGCACTCCCCAGTGCTTTTGGGGTGTCCCCCATAATTGTGCATAAATATTTCTGGCTGTCAAAATTACTTTCTGTTAGCAGTATCTACCAAATAATTTTTAGCACTCCCCAGTGCTTTTGGGGTGTCCCCCATAATTGTGCATAAATATTTCTGGCTGTCAAAATTACTATCTGTCAGCAGTATCTACCAAATAATTTTTAGCACTCCCCAGTGCTTTTGGGGTATCCCCCATAATTGTGCATAAATATTTCTGGCTGTCAAAAGTCATATTTGTCAGCAGTATCTACCAAATAATTTTTAGCACTCCCCAGTGCTTTTGGGGTGTCCTCCATAATTGTGCATAAATATTTCTGTCTGTCAAAATTACTATCTGTCAGCAGTATCTACCAAATAATTTTTAGCACTACAAGTGCTTTGGGATCAGAATGGATTCAAAGCAGTCCACATATCAGCAGAATGAGCAACCAGGTTCTGTCATCAGTCCTGATGGTAGTGTTCCCAGTACGTCATCTGGGCAAGGCGATGTCAAACTACACAGTTTTTCTAAATCAGTCCAAAAAACACACACCAAACATTTTTTTACTGTGTTGAAGCGAAAAAGAAGTGTAACTGATCAAAATTTAAGTGCCGATAAAAAAAAAATTGCCAACATGCCATTCTACACACGCAGTGGCAAAGAGAGAATGAGGCCTTCACCTTTGTCTATTAGTGGCAGATCCCAAAAAGTTACCGAGCCTACAAGTGGTGCACAACTACTGTTACGCATCAAAGCTGTGTTGCAAGATAACAGTAAGGCATTAGAGGATAATGTTTGCTCTGATTCACAAATGACACCAATCCCTGTGGAGAGTCCATCTAACAGTGGGATGTCTAATTGTGAGCATTCTGCCGATGTGTGCCTTAATAGCCCGAGTGTAGCCGGTGATACACAAATTGAGGATGCCACTTTGGAATTAGAAGAGGATGAGGGGGAGATTTGTGTAGGCGACGAGGGCGCTAATGAGGATGTTGATGAGGATGAGGTTCTTTGTGTAAGTCCTGCACCAGTGACAGCAGTTCTGGCATGTGACAAGAAAAAGGCCATTGTCATGCCTGGGCATAAAACAAAAAAATCCACTTCTTATGTGTGGAATTATTTCTACCCAAATCCAGACAACAATTGTATAGCCATTTGTAGTGTATGTTAAGCCACAGTCAGTCGAGGGAGGGACCTTAACCATATTGGAACCTCGTCTATGTTACGCCATTTAGCGAGAGATCATGGCAAAGTGTTGGGAAAAGCTGAAAGTTCTTCCAAAAAAATTACAAGCACTCCATCATCAACTAAGACCCTGCGGTCACCGACATCCCGACGGCTACAAAATACACCCACCAGACCATCCTCATCAATATCCTCAGTAGCGCTCGGAGTTAGCCCTGCATCCCACTTATTAAGGTTGGATGACTCCTGCACTATTATTGATTCCTCTGAAGAAAGTGTTAGTCCCACTGCTGTTGCCGCTGCTGGGGGTGAATCGTCAGCCCAGAGGAAGGTCAAGAAAATGAGCAGTCCTACATTTCAGCAATTAACTGTGAAACAATCATTTGTGAGGGGAAGCAAATATGACAGCAGTCACCCAGTCGCCAAGCGAATCACAGACGCCTTGGATGCAATGTTAGTGTTAGATCTTCGTCTAATCTCCACAATTAACGCTGCTGGTTTTTCACAGTTAATTGAGGTTTTGTGTCCGCGTTACAGAATTCCATCGCGACACCATTTCTCCTGTAAAGCAATTCCACAACTATACCAAAAAGTGTGTAAAAATGTAGAGATTGCTCTGAAAAATGCCATTCTGCCCACTGTCCACTTAACCACAGATATGTGGACAAGTGGAAGTGGCCAAACCAAAGACTATATGACTTTGACAGCCCACTGGGTTGGTCATTCACCTTCACCAGCAGGAACAGCAGCAGCATGTACACCACTACGTAACATTTGTCACAGGCAGGCCACTCTTTGTATCACTGGCTTCACTAACAGGCATACAGCTGACAATTTGTTACGCAAACTAAGAGATGTGATTGATACATGGCTTATACCACTTGGACTCTCCCCAGGATATGTCATTTCTGATAACGCCAACAATATAGTGTGAGCATTACAGCTGGGTGATTTCCAACACATTCCCTGTTTTGCTCACAACTTCAACTTGGTGGTGCAGAGCTTCCTACAAAATAACCGTGAGGTGCAGGACATGCTTTCGGTGGCACGTAAAATTTCAGGCCATTTCAGGCATTCAGCCACAGCATGTAGAAGATTACAGCAGCTCCAAGAGCAGTTTAAATTGCCCTGCCAACAACTTAAGCAAGAGGTGGTAACTAGGTGGAATTCCACCCTGTACATGCTTCAGAGGATGGAGGAACAGCGCAAAGCCATCCAAGCATATTGCATAAGCCATGACATTGGGAAAGGAGGGGGGATGTATTTCACTCTTGCACAGTGGGGAATCGTTTCAGTGCTGTGCAAGGTGCTGAAACCATTTGAAGTTGTGACGTGTGAGGTGAGTGCAGACTGAGAAACTGAAGGAGGAGCTGAAAGAAAGCAATTCAGCAAAGTATGTTGGCCTTGTCGATCAAGTACTTCATTCGCTTCACAATGATCCTCGAGTTATTAAGATCTTGAAATCGGATCAGTACGTTTTGGCCACTGTGCTTGATCCAAGGTTTAAGACCTACATTGAGTCTTTACTTGTAATTGAGCGAGATGTGAACTTTTGCAAGGAGCTATTGCTCAGCAAGTTGGCCTCTGAACTGGGCCTTGGCTTGACGACGTGTCCTCCTTCACTTTCTCAAGCTGCTGCTGCTCGTAAACAATTAAATTTCCCAAAAAGAAGCAGGGAAGACGCAAGGGGCAGACCAGAACAATTTAACATCTGGGCTGGTTTGAAGGATTTTTCAAAAAAATGTGTCACCTTGCCCATAACTCCATCCAACCATCCAATACGAGTATAAACATGCAAAGGATGGTGGAGGATTATTTTCAAGAGGTAATTGATATGGAAATATCAGACAGTCCCTTTCCTTACTGGGAGGAAAAGCAGGCCATTTGGAAACCCATGTAGAAACTTGCTTTGCAATACCTAAGCTGCCCACCCTCCAGTGTGTACTCTGAACGAGTATTCAGTACAGCCGGGAACTTAGTCAGTGATCACCGTCGAAGATTACTTCCAAAAAATGTGGAGAAAATGATGTTTATAAAAATGAACTACATCTTCCACGAGGAAGGCCTTCACCATCAAAGACATCCAAGCACTGACTGTTCTCTAATGGTGGATTCAAGCGGCGATGAATTGAGAGTCTGTGATGATGACGTACACACTGATGAGGGTGAGGATGAAGCTGAAGATGATGACAATAACATCTTTTTAAAACTTTCTATGTAAGTGTAGGGTGCACTCTACCCCCAAAGAGGAAAGGTACTTGTGGCATTTCCAAATCACTTACCGTTTTGAAAGGCTGCTGTTTGGGCAATTTCTCCTTAAGGGTAGGGTGTCATAGACAGAGTGACCCCAAACTGGCTTTCTCCATTTCAATTAATATTGTACAGTCTATAATGGCTGAATTTTTTTGTTTTTTTTCAACAAGTGGAGCGAGGCCTATAGAGACAGAAACCAAACTGGCTTTGTCCATTTCAATTAATATTGTACAGTCTATAATGGCTGAATTTTTTGTTTTTTTTTAACAAGTGGAGGGTGGCCTATAGAGACAGAAGGCAAACTGCCTTTTTGCATATCTTTACATATTTAACTATAAGTGTAGGGTGTAATATACATCCAAATACGATAGCTGCATTGCCAATATGCATAGACTGAGAGGAAGACAATCTGTTTTGTGTGTAGAATTAATGAAGGCCTACCTACCAGGAATTAAACTGTTTTTTTGATAATTTATTAGCTTTACAATTAGATTACTTATCCATGAAACAGGTGGAGCACTAAATTTGGTTATTTTAGGCCCAAAAACATTGATTTTCCAACAAAATAGCAAAACAAAACCAAACAAAACCAAAACCAAAACACGCAATGGCGGTTTTGCAAAACCAAAACCAAAACCAAAACACAATGGTAATCCAGATCCAAAACCGAATACAAAACCAAAACACGGGAGTCAGTGACCATCTCTAGTAAAAACACAAAAAAGATCTAATGCCAGAAGGAATTTTGAATTTGAGTTCATTCAAATTGCAACAACATATAAAAGTCCTTAACAAGCTTTTAAAGGTTGCACCACACAAGGATTTGAACAAGTTTGATACTTGTGTTGATCTACATAAATTAATCAGGAAAGTGACGTTAGAAAAATATTTTATGAACAAAGGACCAAAAAAAACCTAAAACAGACTAAAAAAATCCCCCTAAAACTTACATTCATTCAATGGATAACTTCAAACGCACAAGACAGGTCCACATTTTGCCCTAAGCCCACAATGAATCATTTGATACCTATATGACACCTTTGAGAAATTAGTAGTGGAAGATATTTTTTGCTCTGAAGGATAAACAGAAAAAGTTGTGTGTTGTAAGCTTTGTTATGGAGTCACAGACCATGTTTTGTAGTTTTTTAAGAAGTATTTTGTTTAGGGTAACACTGTAAGCATAGGAAGTGAAGTTGCCCAGGGTAGCCGTAGAATTAGATGTTGCTATAGTAGTAAATGTTAGTATTCTTAAGAAGTAATGCAGTTTAAGGGTTTGAAATAAGTAACACCTTAGAAGTTCGAATATGCCAATACAATTGATCTCATACTTGAATATTATTGTATTTGATGTGGCTCCTCTGTGAATATCTGCTAGATAAAGATTTATACTGTATTGTGTAACACTGTAAATATATATCATACTTGCCTACTTTTTAAATCTGTACTCTGCGAGATCAGAATACAAATCATGTGACAGAGGGTAGGAGGGGACGTGACAAAGTAATTACATCACTATAGCCCCGCCCCTACCATAAAATACAGAAATTCAAGGTATCGAATAGCGGGGGGCGGGGCTTAATGGCGCAGTTAAGCCCTGGCCCCCGCTATTCAATGCAGGGAATTTCTACATTTTACTGGGTCCAAAAGGTTTGCCTTCTCTTCCGAGAGTCCGGGAGGATTCTTCAAAATTCGGGAGCCTCCTGGAAATTCCGGGAAAGTAGGCAAGTATGATATATATTGAAGTTCTGGTTCTTGATTTTAATACTGACTGCATTTGGTAGCTATTCTTGCTGGTGTGTGCTTTCATCCCCCCTTCATGATTGTAATGGTTACTAGTTAGACAGATGTGTGATAAGAAAGAAAGACTTCTTTTGATGCACATAATTTAAATTGAAATTAGTGAATGTTGCTGGGAAGTTTGTAGATATCCCCTCCCTGTTAGATTTAATAAATATTAGTGGACATTGTGTGATAACTGCTGAATAGAGAGCTATTTGTGGTGGACTGGCTAATACTGGTTGCAATAGGTTAAGGGCCTGTTGCTGATTTTGCATTGTTAGTAAATTAGGCCTTTGAACCAAAATGTGCTTGTAACAAAACATTGTTAAGTCAGTCACTTTGGATGACGTCTTTGCATTGTAAGAAGAAGTTTCATTATAAGTATAAGTACTCTGGAATAGTGATATGTAGATCTATAGTGCAATTATGATTAAGATGGAGATAATGCATACTTCTTGCCGACTTTGTGACTTTGTGACTTTGTCCTCCGGAGATCATAGAGGACAGGTCATGTGACATGGGGAGGGTGTGGTGAAGTCTTTGCGTCACCATAGCTCTGCTCCCATTATAAAATGCTGAAATTCACGGCATTGGATAGCGTAATTAAGCCCTGCCCCCAGATATTCAATGCCATGAATTTCTGTATTTTTTAGGATCCTAAAAGGTTTTCCTACTCTTCCGGGAGTCCGGGAGAACTCCCAGAAGTTCAGGGACTCCCAGAAATTCAAGGAGAGTAGGCAAGTATGAGATAATGCAGCTAACATGGGAATGGTCTGAAATAGAATAAGAAGATAACATGCGCAATTATGGCATAAATACCGGTTCTTTTACTCTGTGATATAGGTGTATTAGGTATTAAACCCTCAGACAATAAAGATTCTTCTAATACAAAGAGAAAAATAATATAAGAACACAACATCTTACATTCTTAATTAAGTTAAAAAACCTTGAGCTCAAAATTCTTATTCAGTCCTTTAGGTGTAAGGCAATCTAATTTAAATATCCAGGACATTTATGTCCTTACTAGCTTATTTTCTAGATCCCTAGATTTCCAATTAGTTTGAACAGCATCAATGCCGATAAAAAAAGAAATATTATTTCTGAAGCAGTTATGTTTTTCTTTAAAGTGTGACAAAACTGCATGGGACACCAGGCATTTTTTAATATTTCTTATATGCTCGCATTTGCGAATCCTAAAAGGTCTTGATGTCCTGCCAACATAAATCAGGTCACATTAACAGCCTAATACATAAATAAAAATTTTAGAATTACAAGTAATCAATTTATTAATAGTATATTTTTGATGTACAGAAAATTCTTTGGTTTTACTGCAATCACTTTGAATCGTCTCACAAGCCTGACATACTCCACATCTATTGAATCCTTTATTTCTAGTTTTAATATCAGACTTGATTGCTGGTAGTGTACCTTTCACCAGCCTATCTTTTAAATGAGTGGCTTGTATATAAATGAGTGTGGGTTTGTCAGGAAGAAATTGTGAGATAATGTCAGCTTTTTGTTTTCTTGTAATACTCTGTATTTCCCCATTATTAATATAAATTTCAAGATCTAGAAAATGGACTGATGTTTTACTTATATTAAAAGAAAAAACAATATTCCAAGTATTATCATTGAGATAAGAACATAATTGATTAAGGGATTCCTCTCCTCCACACCAAATAAGAAGAGCATCATCTATGTAATGAAGTCAGGAAACCAGACCCGCAATGATCTCACCTACATTGGCTATAAATAGATGTTCCCAATAAGCCATGAATAAATTGGAGTAGCTAGGGGCGAACCTAGTACCCATAGCCATGCTCACCGTCTGCATCTAGTAATCTTCATTAAATAAAAATAATTACTATGCGAAATAAATTGTATGCCTTCCAAAATAAAACATTTTAAATAAGTTTCATAACTAGTGATGTTTAAATAATGTTCTATAGATTGAAGACCCTTTTGATGTGAGATAATTGTATATAAGGAGGTGACATCTGCAGTAACTAAAAACTATTTTTCATTACACTCTAATTTATTTAACTTTCGTAGGGCATCTCCCATGTCTTTCAGATATGAGGGACTAGTTTTAACTATCGGCTGAAGATAGTGATCAATATACGCTGATAGGTTTACCGATATATAACTAACTCCCGAAATAATTGAGCGACCTGGGCGGTCCATTAAATTCTTTTGGATTTTAGGTAAAATATAAAGATATGGGGTAGTTGATGCATTAATCTTTAAAATATCCACCACATTTTTATCAATAGTCTTATTGGACACAAATTTCACAATATGTTTTTCAATTCTATCCTTAATAACTAATGTTGGGTCCTTTCTTAACTTTTGGTGGGTTTCCCCATCTCCCAGCTGCATGAGGACCTCTTTGATATAATTAACTCTATCTAAAACAACCACACTTCCGCCCTTGTCGGCCGGTTTAATTATTATATTGTTATCACATTGAGAAGATTTGAGGGCAGTCCTTTCTTTAAAAGTTAGATTTTGAGTGACTTTATTCTTTTTATAAGTTAATACTTTCTTCACATCATCTGATACTAATTTGTTGAAATTATCCACGTACGGACACTAAACATGTGAAGGAAAGAAAATCGATTTCTTTCTAAACTTACATGATGGTGATTCAGGACTATACACAGAATCCTCATTATCATTTACTTTATTTTCCTTATAAAAAAAATATCTTTATTGTGAGTTTCCTTATATACTTCTGTATATGTCAGGGGAAAATGAGGGAGCAAATTTGATACCCTTAGAGAGCAAGGACAATATGCTTGGACTCAAAGGTCTCGTCAAATTGAATATTTTAATATCTGTATTACCAGTATCATTGATCTCTTTGTTCTCAATCGAGTTCTTAAGAGCCAAAGCTTTCATCTTCAATTTCTCCTTTCTCTTAATAAATTTCTTAATTTTATTCTCTCCCTTCTTACCCCTATATCTTTTTTTATTTCTTTTAAATTTACCAGCATGCAAGGCCCCCTCTGGGTTAATCAATGTGATAGATTCTAATATCTGTTTCTTTTGCAATTCTTTCTGTACGTTTTCCTGATGGGAAATTCCTGCCAATCTAAAAAAAGGAGGAATCATCCTATTTTAAAGGTTTGAATCTATTTTTGACAGGTATAGGTGAACTATTAACCTAGCTATCATTCAATCTATTGTTTCTCCTATTAGAGTAATTATACTCAGGTCTTCTCATATAGGATATTCTGTTATGATGGTAATACCGGGATTTGTCATATTCTCTCAAAGGCGAATCATTCCTTTTTCTCTTAGAGGGAGATTTATTATTTATATTACATTCATCTCTTTCCTTTTCTTTCTTATTTAACAGGTTAAACAATGTTTTTTCTTTTCCAATGGGGTGTCATTCACACAACCATGTCTTTATCTTGTTTAAATTTCTTTTGCTTTTTAATCATCAAGTCTTTTGTATTTTTCTTAACTTTGGTTTCTATATTTTTAACATGATCTTGTACATCCTCCAAATCCCTGAATGGATTAATTAACAATTGTAGACTCTGAATTTCACTGTCCATGTGTCTCAAATTCATTCTTCATTCATGTAAAATAAGTTCAATCAGGGAGAATGAGTATTGATTTAGAATGGCTTCCCATCCTTTTTTAAAATCTTCTGAGGCAGAGGAAAAGAAGGCCTTTTGATCATTTTAAGGCCAGTATAAGTTGACTGGATCGGTGGTAGTCATTTTCCAGATGACTACCACACTGACAACAATGTCATCGAAATGAGGATACCGATGACGAGGATTCCGATGGTGAGTATATAACTACATACCTTAATGTAGATCTGCACCATTTCCAATAACTGTTTGTCACGCTCCAGAAGAATATTTAGTGGATCCCTTGTCTCTGTCAGTGAGTGGTACTCACTCAGGAGCGCGGAGTCTAACGGGTAGGGGGTTTTCGCCAATGACCCCCGCAAGGGGGTATGGGCATTCGCTGCTCCTATCCCACAGGTTGCGGCCTCCCGAATGAGCGTTGACAGACTAATGGTGGAGCCAGGAGCAACAGGTTGGTAACTATGGGCAACAGCAGGAGTATCACTAATTTAGTAACAGTCCTAATAGCAATGAAGATGAATTAGACCTGGTTGGTCTGTAATTGATAACTCAGGGTAACAGCAGGAGAATCATTGATACAGCAACAGTTCAACAATAGCGGTAACAAAGATAGGACTAGCTGATCTAGAAATGGTAACTCAAGGTAACAGGTGTGGAATCACTGATACAGCTATAGTTCAGAAAAAAACAGTGGTGGAGTAGAATGTAGCTGATCCATCAATAATAACTCAGAGGCTAGCAGACGAATCACTGGTACAGCGGCAGTTCAACCAGAGGCAGACTTGGAGTAGAACTTTAACTGATCCCTTAAAGATGATTCTAGCAACAGGTGAGTAACTGGTTACAGCGACAGTTCAATATATGAATAACAAGGAAATGGAACTTAGCTGATCAACAATGGGCGAGTTACTGGTACAGCAGCAGTCCTAGCATTGAAGCGGCAGTGGTGTTGAGCTAGCTGACCCGTGAATGATGATTCTGGCAGCAGGTGAGTTACTGGTTACAATGGCAATCCCAGCACAGAAGCAGCAGTGGTGTTGGCCTAGCTGATCCATAGATGGTGATTTCGGATTAGCAGCCAGGAATACAGGTACCCCAGGTAGTTTGTTAACAGCAGTTCAATGTGCAGGAGAAACGAGAAATAGAACTTAGTCACTCCAATGTGGAATGATTTGAACAACAGGAGAGTTACGTGTTACAGCGGCGTCTCCCAGCAATGAAGCAGCAGAGGCATTAAGTTAGCTGGTCCGTAGATGAGGATCCCAGGGCAGCAGCTAGGAGACCAGGTGCAACGGGTAATTCGTAAGTAGTGTCCGCAGGAGGAAGTACAGCCGATCCAGGACAATAAGCAAGGCACAGCAGGAGAGACAAACCAACAAACCAATCATTCCACAATATAAGTCCAAAGACATATTTGCTCCAAATAAGGTCAAGAAGACCCTTCCAAAGACCCCTCCAAGCACATGTAATTTTAATGAAGATTAATGATAGAGACTTATTGTGTCAGCAGTGATGTAAGCTAGGCTGGGAAGGTGTGCTGTAAGCAATGATGAGTAACATTTTCTATAAAAGAATGACTTAATCAAATATAGATTGTCAATTGGCATTTGAGACCCTGAGTGCATGTCTGCTTTGTCCAGTAATGGCTGTATCTATGCATAATATCTTTTAATAAAGTATAGAAATATTATATTTTGCTCATCTCAATTATTTAAAAAAAAAAAAAAGATTAGAAAAATCTTATACACGCTGGGGGCTCGTGTCCATCTTTCACCCATAACTGTTTGCTCTGTTTATCACCACCTCGTCAGGGGGAGTTGTTATAGATGCTGACCAGAACACTTGATGGGTATCAGATGTGCTTAATATTTGTACTCAAAGTGGTGAGTGAACAGAGGGAAGAGGGGGTATTAGCAGAAAGGTACAAGAATCTGGGACCGTATTGCTAAATGTGTTATTAATGTATTTCTGCAGAAACTATTGTTAGTTTTAAATGTTGCTAAAATGTGCTTTTCTTCAGTATGGACTGGCCACCGATAACTGGCAAAAGACATTTTAGTGTTTTAACACTGTGTATACTTGTTTGCAAAGTTAAGAGATGTGACTTGCAAAGGTAATGTGTTAAATGAAATGCTTTACAGTATAAACTGATCACCTATATCTGGCAGTAGGCTTTGCAATGTTTTGTGAACTACTCTGTAGACTTATTTGAAAAGTTAATAAGTTAATATGTGAGTAGAAATGCCTTTTTCTCGCAATGAATGTATCCCTTAGATGAATAAAGACACTAAGTCAGGATAGGGTCTGTTATTTCTAAGGAGAGAAAAGGTAGCACCCGGGCAAAAGTGTACCTGAAGATTTTCAATCGTGATTGCATGAAATTCTGAAAAGTGGTGCGGGGGAAAATAACAAAGAAGTTATGAAATGTGTTTTTCAGAGACTGGAATTTTTAATGTTGAACCCTAGACATAATGAGGGCTAAATTTCTCTCCAAAGAGTAAAGTGAAAAATAAAACATTTAAAATATTATTGTTAGTTGTTAATAAGTGATATGAGCAGTCAAAATTGTATAAATTTCAAAAGAAAGCAGAAAAAAAAAAATAATAAAAAAAATAAAATAAAGATTGCTAGAAAATATGCTGGTTTTATGAATCTGGAAGATGTCCAGGTTAAACTTATGATTAAAGAACGTTTATGGAAGTATTAAGTGAACAAATAGTATTTGTCAGTGTTAGAGTGGCATAGAGGCATGAGATGAATACTTAAACAAGCTCTTTAATATGTGTAAAATAGTGATTTTGCAAATGTAATCTATGTTAAAATATTTTCAGAGGGATTGCCCAATATTTTTGACATGTCGTGTTGCAATCCACGCCCAGTGTGAACCGAGTCTCCGATCATAGAACACAATGTGTGTGTGTTTAAACTTCAAGAATTCTTTGCTGTTTTAAATAGAAAAATTTCTATTTGAAATATAGCAACAAAACCTGTGTCTTATGTTAGCATTATCAGAAAGTAGTTGCATTGAAAAATAGTAGTTGTTTTGCTTTGAAAATAGCATCTGTGTAGTGTTACACAGTGGGATTTTTAACTGCATCAGTTTTTCATTTGCTTGTAGTTTCCTCATGTTACAAAGATGTCTCTCCTCCCATCTCCCTCGTCCTATGGAATGACGTAGATGTTTTATTCCCATGCCAAAAGGAGGAGCTGAGCATATGGAAATTTCCTGTGTTCTGAGCCTGCACACAGTTTGTACCACAGAACGGACAAATGACTGGACCCCGCCCTGCATTTCCATGCAGATCTATTTATTACAGTCATAGATTGTGCAGCATGATTTTTAATGCTAATAAGAACTATTAAGAATTTTTTCTTTTGCTGTAACGTACACGGGGGTTCAGAAGAACACTTAAACAAAGACATTCAACCAGAAGCAGCTCTTGGGCCTGCACACAGGATACAACCTAGAGACTACGTTATGGTAAAAAATTTGTTATGCTCTGGTTCCCTTACAGATCAATGGGATGGTCCTGCTAAAGGCAAGTTCTATTATCAACTGATACTGCTGTAAAGGTTGCAGAGAAAGACACTTGGATCCACAGTTCCCATTGCAAACAGGTCAAAGACCCAAGCTTAAAGGAACCAAAGGACTCAAAACAGAACACAGATAAAGAGAGTTATATTTAAAATAACTCTTCAATCAAGATGGAAGTGATGATGTATAATCAGCTACATGGTTATCTACTTATGACACAAAGAACCTTCAACCTTGTTGCCTGTCTTATAGGAACAATGATATTTGTAGCCTCCACACGTTATTTATATATTTTGAAGAGGAATTGAGGAGAAGGTGGGAAAGTGATAGCCCATCTAATATATTAGATGAGGATGATTTAATAAGACCATTTATTCTACTTTTCTAAACAGGAAAACAAGGACATTCAGAACGTGTAAGGGATTACCACCAATTCCAAAATGTATTTGTGAGCATTGTGGTATTCCACCAGAAGAAAGGTGCATAAGATGATGGTCTGATAATAATTTGTATTGCAAGAAAGACTATCCAACTGACCAATTGCGTGTTATGTTAAGTGAAATATTAGGAGTTACAAATTGTTGGGTGTGTACTAAAACTCCTTTATTGAGTAAAAATATGCCAATTTCTGGTATCTTATGAAGAATTGACACACATTAGTCCTGATATAAAATGTCAAGAACAAAATTGTGAACTTAGTGATTATGATTGCATTGTTGAAAGTACATATAACTTAACTAAACCTCCGGTTATAATTTTTGCACCACACATAACTGAAAAAATTCCTTTTTGTTTTAATTAAACAATACAAGAGGTTAAAACGATAATACCTCAAATAAAGGACAGCATCAGGTATATACATTGCTTCCGTAGAACA